>NC_142764.1:20085344-20135344 GCF_054948205.1 Urtica dioica subsp. dioica | reverse complement strand
GTTAGTTTCGAGTTTTGTGGCACTGATTTACTTCTAATTTTGCATTTTTATTAATTAATGATTTTGATAAATATATTTTGCTAAAACTTAAAAATTTGAACAGCCACATATTAAATCCCTAAATCCTCTGAAGCACGAGAAAACAAAAGATTTAGTTAAAAAAAACGAGAAAACAAAAGACAAAAACCAAAAGCCAAAAAGAGAAAACCCTAAAAATTGATTGTAGACTGTCGATGATGGAAGAATCACGGGGAGAAAGCGAACAAAGACAAGTTTCTGTTGGCCGAGGAAGAGTTCGGCGACGGCGCCGAATAGGAAATGGCGTACACGCAGAACACGATGAAGCCGTTGAACTGGCGGATGGTCATCGACGAAGTCTGCAACAACGACCAACAAGATGCTAATGACGGCGTAGGCGAAGATTCTGATGGATTTAGGTCTAAAAGCGACCTTAATAGCTTGTGTAGCGACGGAGAGGAATATGATGGCTTGAGGCTCCTTGAGCAGCAGTTTTTCATGTTTTATAGCTACTTGTATAACAGCTATTTTTTTAGACTAATTAAGTATTGAAAAGCTAATGTAATAGAGCTAATTATAAAGCTGTTTTTGTGACTGTTTTTTGACGTCTGCTATCACAGATCTAATATATTTTTTGTAGCTATTTTGAACTCCAAAAGATATTTTGATATGCCCTGTTGTATTACGGATCAGATTTGCAAATGTTTAAGTTATTTTACATGTTATTATTAATCAGTACCAATACAGCTACGATTCTCCATTTTTAAGCAAAAAAAAAAAGTAATCAAACACTGTATCAACAAGTCTTCGATTGATCAATACCAACATAGATACAATTCTGTGGGGTATAAAAAAAATCAAATATTTAATATTATTTCGGATGGACTTTGGCCCGACTAAAGCCCATAGTCCAGTTGAAGACCGGCCCACAAAATCAATTATGGGCCTAGTTCGCTCTCGGCAGATCGGCCCAAATCCAACAACGCTTTCCGGCCCAATGAAGAACTCCAGCTCGGCCACGTCTTCCTGGTCAGAAGGATCGGTCAATCAAAGAGCAGACCACGCCGAGGAATATGGATCGAATAACGTGTCTTCGGCCAGAAGGTTCCATCTCGCCTATAAATAGAAGAGGAGATGACGATTTTCGCACATGCAAGTTCTACATCTCAGTTTTCAATTAATTCTATTGTATTCTTATATTCACGATCTTGAGTCCGGCCTGTTGAGTTCGTCACCTCGTCCATTTGTAACCTTCTCTAAATAAATAAAATTAATTAATATTCGTATATTATTATAGTTCTTTATAATTGAATTGTTTCTTATAGGACGTCTTTCTAAACCCCTTTAAAATATTTTATCATTTCGCTTTTCATTTGTGATTGTTGATCGATCTAAAAATCGACATCAACAATTTGGCGCCGTCTGTGGGAAAATTCAGAAAGACCAATCTCGGAAGAAGCAGTCCGTAAAAAAAATATCATGTCTTCCACTCCGACTCATTATGAATCCGGAGAGGAGATCCCCCCGGGGATCAGGGCAATCCTGGATATGCTGACAAAAAGATAGATGAGCAAGCCGAGACCAACCGTGCTCTTAATGACCGGTTGAACACCCTCTCGACTCCTCAAAACACCCCGGACCCTCAAGTGGGATCCGGAGATATGACCGCCTCTGAGTCAGCTCACCAAGCAACCTCGGTTGCGCAAACAAGCCGAGCTATCCTTCCCGGAGTCCGTCTGGATTTCTCTGGGATACAGGTCGCCCGAGGAACAGATCAGTCTCCCATCACAAGCTTTCAGCTTGGGGGGACTGCTGGCTAGGTCGCGACAGAAGTCACGATCGATCCTTCCGGACTCCCTCCGTCTCCTCTCGGGGGAGCACCGTCCGGATCTTTCCCGACTGATTCGGGGCCTCGCCCTCAAGCGATCTATCAAACATTCACCCCTCAGCGTCCGGGCGGGATGAATCCGACCCATCATGGCCCGGTAAGTACAACTGCGGTCAGTCCGGCACAATCGGGACCTTGCCTCTTTCGTGGTGGCGAACACAGTATGACCGAACTAGACAGGTTCAAGGAATCTATAACGGCCGAGCTGAGAGCCGTTCGTTCAGAATTTCATTCTGCGACCAGCTCGGCTCCCGAGATAGATCGCCTCGTTGAAGAAACAAGGCGAACTCCTTTCGCCAGAAATATCACTGAAGTGCAACTGGGAGATACCGGAAAAGTCCGCCTTCCACGGTACAGTGGCACCTCAAGTCCGAAAGCTTTCATATTGTCCTTCAGAGTCGCAATGGGACGGGTTATGCTATATGAGAGAGAATTAGAGGCAAGATACTGCCAACTATTCGCTGAAAGCTTGTCAGGACCCACCTTGGAATGGTTCTCCAAACTCGAACCAAACTCCATTGATGGTTTCGATAAGCTATCGGCTGCATTCCTGAAACATTATTCGATGTTCGTGGAGGACGATCTGACCATAGCAGACTTATGGGGGATCCAACAGAGAGAGAACGAATCCTTGAAGGATTTCATGATCCGCTACAAGGACGTTCTCTCGAAAATCTCTAACGTATGCCACGAGTCTGCCATAACCTCTCTAAGGAACGGATTAAGGCACGACTCGAAGCTGAAATTGGAAATGACTGTGAACCGCCCCCTCACACTAGAGGATGCAATTCATAAGGCCGCGAATTACGCAAAGGCCGAAGAAGAATTTGCTTTCTACAAGAGGCAACGCGCGGCCGAAAAGAAACCACCCTCCAATACTTGGGTAAGGCCCGTAAACACTGGGAACAACCCTCGCAGTATTAATCCCCACGACGCCGTACCTCACGCCAAAAAGCAACACGCCCATCCTAATTATACACTCAATGTCAGTGATGACATTAAGGAGGGAGGTCCCCAGGCTAAGAAATGGACACGGGACCCCAATGCGTATTGTAGTTTCCACAAGGCTAACGGCCACGACACGGTTAACTGCGAGACCATGCGTACGGCTTTAGCCGAGAAATATGCAAAGGGGGAACTAAAAGACGTCGATCTAGGACCCCCGCCAAAGAAGAAGGTCTTCAATAGCAGCAATAGGGGAAGGCGCAACCCTTCCCCCAAGAGAGCGAGATCCGAGGAGGAAGGGGAACCAAGCTCCCCGCCGACTGTCGCAAAACACAGGGTTGACTTCATAATGGGCGGCTCAAAGTTTTGCAACGAAACGGTTAACTCCATCAAAACACATCAACGTCGATTGAATAACCAAACTACCAAAATCAGATTAGAACAAGATGTTCAAATCTCGTTCTCCGAAAAAGAAGCAATAGGGACAACCGAACCACACGACGACGCACTCGTGATCAAGATTGACGTGTCTAACTGTGAAGTTGCGAGAGTTCTAATCGATGGAGGCAGCTCTGTAGATCTTATTTTGAAGGATACCCTTGCAAGGATGGGAATCGATGAAGACGAGATCGAAAGAGAACGAACCCATTTGACAGGTTTCAATGGGTCCACTACTCCATCCTTAGGAACAATCAGGTTGCCCGTAAAAACACATGGAATCAACAAAATAGTAGAGTTTCAAGTACAAGATTGTCTCTCCCCTTACAACATTATCTTGGGAAGACCATGGATACATATGATGAGGGTTGTGCCTTCAACCTATCATCAATGTATTCGTTTCCCTACGCCTGAGGGAATAGGAGAATCCGAGGTAATCAGGCAACCTCCCGCAGTTGCTATCTCACTAGCCACAAACATTGTGCCAAAACGATTAAAGAAGAGCAATAGCAATTAATGAATGTGGAGTCGGCCGAGAGCGTTTCCGCACTAGAAGATCCCGATTCCCTTGATGCACCAAGCACTGAGATGACAGTCCAAGTACAGCTTGACGACTCCGACCCTTCCAAGTGTGTCGGAATCGGAACTAAGCTTAAAGGTGGTACTAGGCGAGAGCTGATCTGTTTCTTAAAACGAAACAAATCCACCTTCGCCTGGTCAACCGAAGATATGCCAGGAATAAGCATCGACGTCACGTCTCACCAACTTAACGTCGATCACAGCTTTAAACCTGTAAAACAAAAAAGATGAAAGCTCGGTCCAGACAGGACGCGGGTTGTCAACAACGAAGTCGAAAGACTGCTCAGTGCAGATTCAATCCGCGAGGTAAAATATCCGGATTGGCTGGCAAACACTATCGTCGTAAAGAAGAAAAATGGGAAATGGCGGGTATGCGTTGATTTTACCGACCTAAATAAAGCATGCCCCAAAGACAGCTTCCCGCTGCCCCACATCGACCAGCTAGTCGAAGCGACCGCGGGACATAAAATCCTCTCGTTCATGGACGCATTCTCAGGATATAACCAAATCTTGATGCATCCCGATGACCAAGAAAAAACAGCTTTCATCACCGACCGAGGCACGTATTGCTACAAGGTCATGCCCTTTGGACTAAAAAACGCTGGCGCCACCTATCAAAGGTTAGTCAACGAAATGTTCAAAGAAAAGATAGGGAAGACGATGGAAGTGTATATCGACGATATGTTGGTCAAATCTCTAAGGGAAAACGACCACGTAGGGCATTTGAAGGAATGTTTCGAGGTACTGAATAAGTATCAAATGAAACTCAATCCCACCAAATGTTCATTCAGAGTATCATCCGGTAAGTTCCTTGGGTATATAGTTACCCAACGAGGAATTGAGGCCAATCCGGATCAATTACACGCCTTGCGAGAAATATCTTCACCCCGTAATAGGCGTGAAGTTCAAAGGTTGACGGGACGCATCGCTGCCCTCAACCGCTTCATTTCTCGGTCCACAAATAAATGTCTTCCTTTCTACCGGCTCCTTAAAGGGAACAAGAAGCTCGAATGGGACGACAAATGCGAAGAGGCGTTCAAAAAATTGAAAGAGTATCTATCGACGCCCCCCAATCTTGGCAAAACCCGTTGCGGGGGAGCCACTCTATCTATACGTCGCAGTGTCTCAAGCGGCAGTTAGTGGAGTACTCGTCAGAGAAGAGCAAGGGGACCAACGACCAATCTTTTATACAAGCAAGTCGTTAGTCGATGCTGAAACTCGATATCCTATTATGGAGAAGTTTGCCTTGGCCTTCGTTTCCGCCGCGCGAAAACTTCGACGATACTTCCAATCTCACACCATAATAGTAATGACATCGCATCCGCTCAGAAGTTTCCTACATAGCCCTAATCAATCAAGAAGATTAACCAAGTGGGCCGTGGAGCTGAGCGAATACGATATGGAGTACCGAGTGAAGACATCCGCAAAATCGCAAGTTCTAGCGGATTTCATCATCGAACTCCCGAGGGAAAGTCCCACCGTGACCGAAGTCGAAGGGACCTGGACACTTAAAGTGGACGGGGCGTCATCAAAGCAAGGGGCAGGAGTGGGAATACACATGACGTCCCCTCACGGTGAGACCATAGAACAATCATTCAGGCTCGACTTCGTCGCATCAAATAACGAAGCCGAATAAGAAGCGCTAATCGCCGGACTTAGGTTGGCCATCGCAGTTGGATCAAAGAAAGTAGAAGCTTTCTGCGATTCCCAACTTGTGGCAAACCAATACTCCGGAGAGTACGAGGCTAGGGACAAGCGAATGGAAGCCTACCTAAAAGTCGTGAAAGACCTCACGAAACAATTCGAAGAATTCTCCCTGACTATGATCCCTCGGGGAGAAAATACTTCGGCCGACGCGCTGGCTGCCTTGGCATCTACCTCGGATCCGGACCTCAAAAGGATCATCACAGTCGAAACAATCAAACAACCTTCCATTGCCATAACCACTACCGCGGTCATAACAATAGAAGGAGGGATTTGAGAGATGAAATACTACATTACATCACGACTGGCACGGTCCCATCCGATAAGATGGCAAAACGCAAGCTCGTGCTAAGAAGCGCGAGATTTTGCATCATAGATGGAAGTCTGTTTAAAAGAAGCTTCGCATGACCTTACCTCAAGTGCGTCAGGATGGAGGAGTCTAAATGAATCCTGGAAGACGTGCACGAAGGGGAATGCGGAAATCACGCAGACGGACGAGCGCTTGCCATCAAAATAAAGAGGCAATGCTACTTTTGGCCGACCATGCTGGCAGACTGCGAGGCGCACTCGTGCCGTTGCGACCAATGCCAACGCCATGCTCCCAACATAAAAAGACCCGCAGATGAATTGTCCTCTATCTCGGCTCCATACCAGTTCATGAAATGGTCTATGGATATTGTGGGACCAATGCCGGTCGCCCCTGGCGGGTTAAGATTTCTATTAATCTTAACAGATTATTTTTCAAAGTGGGTGGAAGCTGGCGCCTTCGTCTTGATAAAAGATGTCGACGTCACCGCATTCATCTGGAAAAATATAATCTGTCGACATGGCACTCCCCACGAGATCATAACAGACAACGGATCGCAATTCATATCGAAAAAATTTAGAAAGTTTTGATTCCATAACAACATTGAGGTAAGAATGTCGACACCCCGATATCCTCAAGGAAATGGGCACGCGGAAGCAACAAATAAGACCATAGTTGACTCCATAAGGAAAAGGCTCGATGCCAAGAAAGGGCGGTGGGCAGAAGAACTGCCAGGCGTGCTATGGGCATACCGAACCAGCCCGCGGAGGCCGACAGGGGAAACTCCGTTTTCCCTCGTCCATGGAGTCGAATCTGTCATCCCAATTGAGCATCAGGTGCAAACCCTTAGGGTAAAATACGCACCTGAGGATGAGCCAAAAAATGACGAGGCTCTATGCGATGCCTTAGACCTAGTGGAGGAAAAACGAGATTCAGCCCTATCACGGTTATCCCGTTATAGGCAATCCATCGCTAGATTCTACAACAAAGATGTTAATACAAGAAGATTCGATGTAGGGGACTTGGTCCTCCGAAAAATCTTCCAAAACACTGCTGAGGCAAACGCCGGAAAACTCGGGGCAAAATGGGAAGGCCCCTATAGGGTCACCAGAGTAACCTATCCCGGCGTTTATGAACTTGAAACACTCAACGGAATCCCGGTTTTAAGATCATGGAACGTCTCGAACCTCAAAAAATACTACTGTTGAAACCAGTAATAATTGAACTACGTCCGACTTGATCCCTACATAAGGGTACGTAGGCAGCCTCTTACCACAAAGGCACAGTCCCCCCACCTTCTTGAGCCACGGAGCTCGCACCTCGGCCAATGACCCCGACCTCGGACTAGGCTAGCAGTGCAAACGCCTCACGACGACTCTGGCGAGAGCCGACATCTCACAGCGTCATCAGAGATCGCACCCACGTGGATCGACCTCGTCCGAAAATATTAAGGGAAACTTTTTAGGTCCACGACGATCTAAAAGACTTAAAATTTTCACCAAATTTAATTACGGACTTCGGCTTCAAATCTAAAGGGAAACCTTTTAGTTCCATGACGATCTAAATAACTTAGCAAAATCATCTGAAACTTTTAAGGGAAACATTTTAGGCCGAATACAAGCGACCTAAAAGACTTTAACAGATTATACTAATCCGAGCTGCCTCAGGAACAAACAAAATAATGATATTCAGATCGGCCGGACGGACTGAATAAAAGAATAAACATCCATGCATTCATAATAGATTTTGGCGAGCTAAAAAACTTGGCAAAATTAAAAATCTAAGTTGCATAAAATAATAACATAAATTCAAATAAAATAGGGACCGAAGCCCCCTGTAATTGTATCAAAAGCAATAAAAACTTTGCCCAAAACACACGGGCCCCAAAAACAAAAAATAAAATAAACACTTCAAAGAAAAAAGACGACTGTCGGCTCAGGCTTGGTCACTAGGTCCGACCTTGACGTCTCGATGCTCGGGGGTAGGAGTAAGCACCGCCGCTTCTTCGTTCCCCTCTAGAATCGAGTTGAGAACCTCGTCAGTCCGGTCGAGCATCGAGCCGTGCTCGTTGAGGGCTTCAGCGAGTCCGACCTCGGGCGCGGGGGCGTCGGCGGGAGATCGGTCCAAGTAAGGAGTAAACGGTACGTCCTCAATCTCAGAAATGGAGATGGCCGCGTAATCGGCTTCATACTGAGCAATGTCGTCCTCAGTATCTTTCATCTCGACGGTCCAGTCCGAGATCTCGCCCTTTAGTGCCTCCGAGATCAACTCTTTGTTCCCCCGGCACTGCTCGAGCTTTTTCAGGATGAGGACGGCCTCGTCCATCTTCTCCTTCTGTGCTCGATGCTTGAGTATCTGCTCGCGATACTTCAGCGAGGTCGCCTTCCTCGCCGCGAGCACAGCCCGGTCCTGCTCCGCCTTCATCGTCCTCTTCATCCTGGCGATCTCTTCCAGAGCATCTTTCAACTCCTTGTCCCTAACCTCCAGGTCGGCCGCTAGCCTCGTCTTCTCTCTTTCAAAACTGCCAGAGCGAGCCGCCCACCCTTTGATTTTCTCCTTCTTGTCGTCGAGGTCGACAGACAAGTATTGACATTTGCCATTGAGGCGCTCGACCTTGCGGTAAGACTTCTCCAGTAGGGCGTCCTTAGCCAGAAGATCGTCCTGGAGGGTGGAGATCTTGTCGTTCATCCCCTGGAGCTCGGTCTGGAGAGACTTTGTCCCCTTCTGAACCTCGGCGAGCTTCTCCTGCTCGACCTTGGCGTCGTGAAGGCGCTTTTCATAGCGAAAAACACCTCGGTTCAGTTGGGTGGTCAGCTGAAATCAACTCAACTCTCATAAGTTCGATCATAACAGAAAATAATCATTTTTCACAAATATAACATATCGGTTATATACAAAAAAAAAAAAAAAAAAAAAAAAAAAAAACTTACCCCAGTTATGGCCGATGCCATCATCCTATACCAGTCCGCTTCGGCGAGCTCAGGAACCTTTGGGAGTTCCATCTCGGAACACGTCACCTGACGAAGAAGCCCCGCCGAGGAGTAAATGTCGTCGCACAACAGGTGATCCCGCGCGTAGTGGAAGTTGACGACATGTTTCCTTTTTTGGGATGCAGATGGGGCGGAGTCATCTCGGCCCCCAGACCTTGACTTTGAGGAAGACTTGCTCCCTTCAGCTGCGGCTTTGCCTTTGTCCGCCCTGGTCCCCGCGATCACGGGAGCCTCAGGGGCGGGCTCTTCCCCGTCCCGGCCAACGAGTTTGGGAACCGTATCTTTCTTCTTCTTATTCTTCCTCTCCCCGGAAGCACCCTTCTCAGGGACTCGGTTCGCGGGCATCTTCCTTTTCTTGGCCGCACCCGCAACCTCGGCCCTCTCGGGGCCTCGAACCCTCTCGGCCCCCTCATGGGAGTCGTCCTCAGTCGCGGGGACTTGATATTCCTCGGCCGCAGGAACATCGGCTCCCTGGACGCCTGCTGGAGCGTCCTCGGCTGTTTCAAGTACCCCGTCAGAAGGCACCAAGACAACCGGGATCTCGGATACTAGGCGAACCCCGGTCACTTCGACCTCGGGAGTATCCGCATGAATTGTTGGAATCGGGGCCGAAGTCGAAGCGGCACCCCCCTTCTTCTATTTCCTTGCCTCCCGGGCACTGATCGGAGTGTTCATATTGTCTCCAACTACTAAAATAAAGAATAATAAATAATAATCAAAATTAAGAACAGAGAAGATAATGTCGAAATCGTCGAACTAACCTTCCTCTAGGTGCTCTGAGAAATTTGGTGGGAAAGGCCAAACTCTGGCCGATATGAATCTGAATGGAGTGAAGCTCGACCACTCTGTTTCACCCAATTGCAGCAGCGTCAACTTTTCGGCGAACTCGACTCCCTGAGATGGCGCTTTGATTTTCTCTACAAAATATATATATATATATATATATATATAAAAATAAATAAATAATGAGTATATTTCACTATGCAGAATATAAATGCAGGCGAACTGAATTCTTATGCATACTCGGCGAGCTCGCCCATTTTGACGAGAAAGAACGAGCTCGGTCCCCGAGTGAATGCTCATTCACGGCGAAGTAAAAGTATCGCCTCCCCCAAAATTTGTCATTCGAGGGTAGACCCGAGATCACACCCTTGCCTGCGGCTTTCGAAAGGTAGAAACATTTCGGATCGTGTTTCGAATTCGCCTTAATCACACAAAGATGGACTAAATCCATCAGAGTGAGTTCGATCTTTTCCTCGTAGGCCATGACTATCAGGCCCATTACCATCCTAACGAAGTTTGGGCACATTTGGGGAAGGGTCAACCCTAGAGTCTAAGCGAAGTCGAACAGGAGAGGGTGAATAGGAAACCTCAGCCCACATTTCTCTAGCCAGATCTCATATATGCAGCAGAAACCCTCCACTACGGTATCGGCTGTAGCCCTAGGAGGAGGAAGAAGGATATTAATTTCTGGGGGAATCTGGTATTTTTCACGGATCCTCCTAAGGTCGGTCGAGGTCACAGCAGAGGGTAATAAAATATCCTCGTTCCCTAGAGGTTGAGACCCCGATGGACGAAGTCCTGAGTTCGACATCTAGTTCTAATGTGTTCTACGGACGAAGTGTTTAAATCTATGAATACGTTTGAGTTCGCTAGTCGAATTGACAGTCGATAATAGCCGAAGTGCAAGAAAGCTAAAGAACTTAGAGAGAGAACTCGAAGTCAGAAAGAAAGCGAGAAGTTGGAGAGGAAGAATTACCTTTTTAACCGCGGATGATGAGAATATAAATGAAAAGAAGCGACTCTTCGGTCCGCTTATTTATATGTTTCATAATTACCCAAAATCCCGAAAAAATCTAATGATTTCGGAAATCAAATCGAATCAAATCTAAGATATTTCCCTCGATATCTGCAAAAGATAACAGATTCTCCGACTCTTCGACTTCGACCTACGAAATACGGTTACGTCACACCACGTGTGAAGAGGACGCGCTCTCACACGATGCCACGTGGTCCCGAATCTTCGATCTCCCCATTTTTATTCGAAATAGTTCAAATTCTCCGCGCTAAATATTTTCAAAATAGCGAAATATTTTCAAAATATTTGGGGGCTAATTGTGGGGGTATAAAAAAATCAAATATTTAATATTATTTCGGATTGACTTTGGCCTGACTAAAGCCCATAGTCCAGTTGAAGACCGGCCCACAAAATCAATTATGGGCCTAGTTCGCTCTCGGCAGATCGGCCCAAATCCAACAACGCTTTCCGGCCCAATGAAGAACTCCAGTTCGGCCACGTCTTCCTGGTCAGAAGGATCGGTCAATCAAAGAGCAGACCACGCTGCGAAGACCGGACCTCGGACGACTTCAGCCTTGGCGAGGAATGTGGATCGAATAACGTGTCTTCGGCCAGAAGGTTCCATCTCGCCTATAAATAGAAGAGGAGATGACGATTTTCACACATGCAAGCTCTACATCTCAGTTTTCAATTAATTCTATTGTATTCTTATATTCACGATCTTGAGTCCGACCTGTTGAGTTCGTCACCTCGTCCATTTGTAACCTTCTCTAAATAAATAAAATTAATTAATATTCGTATATTATTATAGTTCTTTATAATTGAATTGTTTCTTATAGGACGTCTTTCTAAACCCCTTTAAAATATTTTATTATTTCGCTTTTCATTTGTGATTGTTGATCGATCTAAAAATCGACATCAACAAATTCTACAGTTTTAAGAAGAGAAAAAAAACACCGAGTACAAATTCTTTCATTGATCAGTACCAACACCATTACAAAATACACAAAAGCAGTCACAAATAAATTACATATAAACACGTCAGTACAAATTCCGACGAGCCATTAAATTACAACCAAAGCAGTCAGAATCCAAGCATAAAAGCAGTCACAAATAATCTCCAATTGATCCGTTGGTAGTTCGAACATCGCCGTTCTTCAGCCCCGTACCTTTCTCTGAGACCGTGAAATTCTCTTACACTCCGTGCGATTCTTCCCAGACGATGAAGATGACCACTGCTCATCTGCCATTTTCGAAAAACAGATGACAACGAAGAGGACTCGAGATGAGTGGCGAAGAAGAAAGAAAGAGAAGAGACGATGAAGAAGAAAGAAAGTAGAGAACAAAAATAAACTTAAATCTAATGAATTTGGGGCTTTTTAATAGGGAAAATTGATAAACCAAGCATTGTGTGACACACCATTTGAAAATAAAGCCATGTTTTGGTACTCTTCGGAAAATCAAGCATTTTTAGTGATGAAAAGTCATAAATACCCTGCTGCTTATTCTTCCTTCATCAGAGTTAAATGCCAAGTGAAATCAGGTTAACAAATTCGAAATAAAAAGAGGGAGCAAAACCCACAAACCCCACGCACGGCAAACCCCACGTACGGCAAACTCGCACGCACGAATGGGTAAGTTTCGATCCCTAATTCGATGATATTTTGTAAGAGATTTGTTTGATTTCCTGAAAAAATGAGTTTGGGTTCGTCATGTGGGATCCAGGAAAAAGTTCGAATTTGTTGTCTGTAATTTTGAACTTTATAGCTGTTATTTCGATTGCATTTCGAAGCTTACGATGCCCACGCCCTAATTCCTTTAAACTCAAATTTGTTGGGCCTTCTATGTAGTTAACCAGTTGAGAGAAGAAAAATGGGTAAGTTTCGATCCCTAAGTCGATGATATTTTGTAAGAGAGTTGTTTGATTTCCTGAAAAAAGGAGTTTGGGTTCGTCATGTTGGGTTCAGGAAAAAGTTCGAATTTGTTGTCTGTAATTTCGAACTTTATTCGATTGCATTTCGAACTTTTTAACTTGTACAGATTTGACTTCTAATGTATACTTTTTAACTTCTTAACAGGTTCAAACGTTAATATATGTTGTTTATGTGATGGTACTTGGGTGAACAAAGGTACAAAATGGGAATATACTAATGAATCGCGATTCGAACTGCGTGCACTCGCGAAAGACATATCTCGGGCGGAGCTATTAATCGCTATGTACGAAGCTTTTTGTGTCGATGAGTCGTTATACGATTTGAAACTTGAAGCTGCGTATGTTTGGGCTGGAAGACCAATGCCTCATCTCATTTTGGCATCGGACGCTAATGGATTTCAGAGTTTTCAGTTATTTTATGTAATGGATTTCATAGTTTTCAGTTATTCATGTGTTGGATTTCAGACATTTCAGTTATTCATGTGTTGGATGTCAGACATTTCAGTTATTCATGTGTTGAATTTCAGACATTTCAGTTATTTTATGTAATGGATTTCAGAGATTTCAGTTATTTTATGTAATGGATTTCAGAGTTTTCAGTTATTCATGTGTTGGATTTCAGACATTTCAGTTATTTTTTATAATGGATTTCAGACATTTCAATTAGTTTATGTGTTTGATTTCAGACATTTAAGTTAGTTTATGTGTTTGATTTCAGACATTTCAGGTTATTCATGTGTTGGATTTCAGACATTTCAGGTTATTCATGTGTTGAATTTCAGACATTTCAGTTATTTTTTGTAATGGATTTCAAAGTTTTCAGTTAGTTCATGTGTTTGATTTCAGACATTTCAGGTTATTCATGTGTTGGATTTCAGACATTTCAGGTTATTCATGTGTTGAATTTCAGACATTTCAGGTTATTCATGTGTTGAATTTCAGACATTTCAGGTTATTCATGTGTTGGATTTCAGACATTTTCAGTTATTTTTTGAAATGGATTTCAGACATTTTCAGTTATTTTTTGTAATGGATTTCAGATATTTCAGTAAACATTACAAACCCAAATTTCATCCAAAAAACTACTTTGGATGAAATTTGGGTTTTTAGTGTTTACTGAAATCCATTACAAAAAATAACTGAAAATGTCTGAAATCCATTTCAAAAAATAACTGAAAATTTGGTATTTTCCTCTGATAAGATTTTAAATCAGTAGATGTCACTAGAGAGGGTAATAAGAGATCTTCGTTCTCATCACGAGCTTTGGAAGGGGACCCTACTTTTTCTTCTAGGTTTGACATGTTTTCTAGGTTGAGTCCTAGACGAAGTTAATAAAACTGAGGACGGGCTGCTAAGAACGCTAAGCGAATTAAAAGAACCTACGAGCTCGCCAGAGAGAAAACAACGAAGTAAACACAGCGAAAGATAGAAAATGAGAAAAGTTACCTGAAAAGTTTCTTTACTTGGTAGATATAAGAGAAGTAAAATTATGAAATGACCTTTGAAATATTTTATAAGGGACAGTTAAAACCCACAACCCGAAAAATTTCATCATTAACCATCGAACCAAATCTTATCTCTTTGATCCGTGCGAAATATTTTCACCTGACGCGCCGAAACGGTTCGACTTCGAAATTGTGGCACTATGTCAACGCGATACGTGGACCACACTCCAAATCGAATATTTTCAAAATATTTGATTCGCGCCTAAAATCCGGGCAAACTCAACTTCTTTTTGCTCTACGATCTTTTTAATATTGTCCGAATATTAAATAGACTGGGGGCTTATTGTGGGGGTAGAGTTCGGCCCCATAAAATAATTTGGTATTGGGCCATCAAAGCCAAATATCCATCAAAGCCCATTTCAATAAAATAATTTAAATAACAAATAAACGGCTATTATTAATTTGTCGGTATTAATCATTGTCGTACGAATTTAATAAGGGTTCATTAGGAAAATAGTCAACTTCAACGTTTGATATTGCTAAATAGTCAACGTTTGGTAAATACACCAGTAAGAGTAAATAAGTGGCAGATTCCACATTACTGTTTTTTTTTTAATTAGACAAATCGAATAGTGTTTAAATACAAACATGTAACTAATGGTAACAAAATTGACACTTTTAATCACTTGTTTGTAACTAAACACTCTCAGATTTGTCTAATTTGTAAAGAAGTAGTAATATGGAATAACCAACTTATTTCCTATCTGTGTATACTTATATTTAATAAATCATTTGGGCCCGGCTCAAGTCCATTTTACGAGCTCACAACGCAACCACCAAGATCGTGACAAAGTCGAAGTCCGCGCAGGAAATGCGATCTCGCCTTGAGAGTTGATGATTTCTACCGAGCCCATTCAAACATAGGAGCAACATGGCAAAAGAAGAGGCGATGAATGACGAAGTCACCAACACGTGTCTCCGAGGATCCCGCATCTCGTCGTAGTATAATTCTCTTCTTCGGATATAATTTACACTTTATTTACTAATCTCTCTCTCTCTCTCTCTCTCTCTCTCTCTCTCTCTCTCTCTCTCTCTCTCTCTATCTCTTTCTCAATTTGTATTCCTGAGCTCGTCGTTTGTGTTCATAATCAGTCGAGCTCGACTAGTTTATTTGAGATCGGATATTTAATAAAGAGAATTGCCTTCTCGTTCTATTTTCATATTTATCATTATGTATTTAATATTGATTTCTTATACGAAACCTTTTTAAGACCCACAAATAAATTAAATCTAATCAAACACATAATATATATATTGTTTTCTTCGTAATTGTTGAGGCCCAAAAACGACATCAACAACTGTTGCCAAGTTTGTCAATGTTTCCTCTCATCGTCGGTCCTTTTGATACGTCCAGATATTCTGATGTGTATTTTTCTTTTCTTTTTTTTATAATGTTACTTAATGAAAGTTGTTTCTAAGTGTTGTCTATTTAACTTTTATATATATATATATATATATATATATATATATATATATAACTTATAATTACGTGTGTTTAGAATTTTTATATGTATATGAAATTTATTATCTGTATTTGAAATTGTGTAACATTATCTTCGTCGAAATTCCAGTGTCCAAACTCATAATCAATAAATCTTGATTATTGATTTTTGAGATGTCAATAAATATTTGTCAACAAATTTTTTAGATGTCAATAAATTTTCAAACAAATTCCCAAATTCTTCAATTAAAAAAAAAAAACTTAAAAAAATCATCAAACGATTCTACGAGAACGAAAGTGAAAGCCGTGAGCATTTAGCAACTCAAAACAAAAAAAAAATTGAAAAACGATTAAAAACATAAATACACAAAACAATAATCATATTTTGGATTAAAATAAGTTTATTAGATTTTGATTATATATATATATATATATATATATATATATATTAAAAGTCCTACTCGTGGTATAATCACTATATAATCCCACCCGTAAGCAAAAGAGCTGTTGGGCCATATACATAAGACATCATGGCCTATAAGGCCTGACGGGTTTTAAATTTTAATCAGCAGAAATAAATACTTTCCTGGGAAGCGATGTGAAGTTGAAAAGTCAGTTTCTCCAGAGAACCCAGAAAGACGAAGGAAATCGCAGCTTTTGCTTTGCTTACAAGTTACAGAAATCACACTATACTCTGCTTCGCGGCTTATTCTGGATCACATGGATCGCCATGAAGGTCGAGGTCGAGACCGAGGGTCTCATCGAAGAAGTCATGGCCGTTCTGGCGGTCGGCTTTTTCCCGCCACCGCCTCTCAAAGTTATCGTCCTCGCTTCACTGTAATCCCCACTCTCTCTTTCTCTCGCTCTAGTCTAGTGTATTTTGTTAGGGCAAACGTTTTTTTTTCATTATTCTTTTCAAACTGGTAATGTGTAAGCTTTTAGGGTTTTAAACGTTGAACGGCTTCGTGGACAAAAGAAAAAAAATATGAAGAATTAATATGCCTTACATTTTTTGTCTGGTGATCTATAGTACTCGTTGGAAAAATATTTTGGTATCAAACTTCTTCTTTTGTTCTTGTCTAATCGTTTCAGTTACATCGGTGTTTCAACTGCTTTATATCGTAGTTTGGTTCTATATCATGTAAAAAAGTTTATATTTTGATGTTGAAATATAATTAAATAAATAAATAAAAACTCTGTATATTGGTCGAAATGAAGTTCTAAAACTTATTAATTTTTTATAGCTTGGTGGCAAAAACAAAGTAGGTTATATAATTGTGGATGCATTTTAGGGCCCGGGATTGGCTTCTCATGAAGGGCAAGAACATTTGAATTCTGAGGAAAAGCGTCAAGATGGTAACAACCCGGGCGACTCGTCGAGTTGTGCCAATGTTTCAAGCAATCCGATTAGGCAAAGCCCAGAAGATTCGTTGGCTGATAAAGAGACAACGAAGCACATGAAGCCAGATATGTCTTATGAGCCTTCACCAATTATGGGACCTGAAACTTGTCAAACTCCTCTGCAAAATTCGTCCTATGCTTTGCGGCCTCTTCCAGATCACATGGATCGTCACAAAAGTCAGGGTCGAGGGTTTTATCGAGCCAGTCCCGGCCATTCAGGTGGCTGGCGATCTTCGCCCCCTGCCTCTCAACATCACCGTCCCGTCTCTGTAATCTCTCTCTCTCTCTCTCTCTCTCTCTCTCTCTCTCTCTCTCTCTTGCTTAGTGTCTCTTTTTAGGGCTAGTGTTTTTCCCCCTTATTTTCAAACTGGTGTGTGTATCTGTCAGTTTTTAGGATATTAAATGTTTTGGCGTTGATTGGTTTAGTATGCCTTATGTTTTGTCTGGTAATTTCTTCAAGTGGTTTTGTAGTATAAAATTTGGTATCAAAATTTTTGTTTCTTCTGTTAGCATTTCAGTTACATTGGTGTTTTTGATGTCCCGATAAAAAAATAAAAAAAAAAACTTATATTTCGGGTCAAAGTGAGTTATTATTATCGCTGGTAGAATATTTTAAGGTTGTATAATTGTGGGTGCATTTTAGGATCCGGTATCATCTTCTCATGGAGGACCAGAACATCTGAATTCTGGAGAGAAGCGTCGAGATGCCAACAGCCCTGGTGAACCGTCGAGTTGTGCGAGTGTTGAAAGCAATCAGATTAGGAATAACCCAGCTGATTTATTGACTGATCATGGGAGAATAAATCACCTGAGACGAGATAGGACTTCTGGACCTTCACCAATTAGGTCACCTGAAACTAGTTCAACTCCGTCAAATTCATCCTCTGATTCACAGCCTTTTCTGGGCCACACGGATCGTCATGAAGGTCGAGGTTGGCAGTCTTCCACCAAAGCTCAACGTGATCCTCATGGTTTCACTGTAAGCTCTCTCTCTCTCTCTCTCTCTCTCTCTCTCTCTCTCTCTCTCTCTCTCAGAGCCTCTGGTATAGCTTCTCTTGTTAGGCTACTGTTATTCATTTTCTTTTAACTTTTGGGGCTGATTTCTTCCGTGGATGGAAAAAAGATGGAAAATTAATGCCCTTTCTCATTTTGTCTGGTGACCTGTCCAAGTAACTTTTTTAGATAGCAATTTTGGGTACCAAATCTTTTTTGTTTTCTTCTAAGCGTTTTATTGTTGTAGTAGTGCTTTAATTGCTTAAGTCCACATTTGGTTTTCTCTCTCTCTCTCTCTCTCTCTCTCTCTCTCTCTCTCTCTCTCTCTCTCTCTCGTAAGCATTTTGGGTCAACATGAAGAATAACTTTGGTTATTTGTATGTATAATCGTTGGTGGCAAATTTTATAGTGTGAATAATTGTGAATGCACTGTAGGATCCAGGATTATCTTCTCACAGGGGACAAGAAAGAGTGAATATTGGTATTCAGCGTCGAGATGGTAACAGCCCTAATGAACCGTCGAGCTGTGCAAGTGTTGATAGCAATCTAATTTGGCAAAACCCAGCAGCAGATTCAATGACCGGTAATGCGCCAATTAGGTGTCATATTGCGAATCTAGATATGTCTACTGGGCCTTCATCAGTTAAGGGACCTGGAACACCGGGTAGTGATGGTAAATCTGATCATTCTAAGCAGGCCTTTGATATATGTATAATCAAGAAGCCCAATTTGGTTTCGTTGCAACCTTCTTTATTTCATAAGAACAGAGAGAAACGGAAAGAATCACAGACCATGGAAAGGAAAAACTGGCGTGAGTTAAGAAAAGGGATGATTCTTCTTAAAGGTTATCTTTCTCGAGACGACCAGGTGCGTTTTTTTTAATCCCCCTCTCACACCCACACAAACAGACACTGACATCTAGATATAATTCGAGTATAATAATTCAGTGAAAGAAACTTAATTTTTGTGATCTTAACTTGGGAGTTTGGTTCCTATACTCAATTACTACTTAAAAATGCATTATGTTTATCTTTGATATCGTGCATTGTTTGTAGAGGCAGTCATTATTTCATATGGGTTTGATGTGATTACAGATCAAAATCGTGAAGCAATGCCACAATTTGGGAATAGGTACAGGTGGTTTCTACCGACCTGGTTACCGTGATGGAGGAGAACTTCAGTTGAAAATGATGTGCCTTGGTAAAAATTGGGACCCCGAAACAAGCAGTTACGGGGATCATAGGCCCAGCGACGGTGCTAAACCACCCAGAATACCTACCGAGTTCGATCATTTGGTACAGCGAGCCATCAAGGATTCTCATTCTTTTATAGAGGAAAACCATGGAATTGGGACAGCAGAGAAGCAACTTCCATGGATGACACCAGATATCTGTATTGTGAACTTCTATTCCTCGAGTGGCCGGCTTGGCCTTCATCAGGTTTTGTATCATGTCTTTTCCTACTCATCATTTTATTGAACTTCCCAATCTTGTTGAATTTAAATGCCCATTATGTCATTGCCTATAGGATCGCGATGAAAGCGAAACAAGCCTCAGGCAAGGATTGCCTGTTGTCTCGTTTTCCATTGGAGATACTGCGGAGTTCTTGTATGGCGATCGAAGGGACGTCGACGAGGCAAGTATGGTTGAACTAGAATCTGGAGATGTTTTGATATTTGGTGGAGAGTCTAGGAAGGTTTTCCATGGTGTTAAAGCTATCAAACCGGACACTGCTCCAAAGACCTTAAGCAGTGAATCAAATCTCCGTCCCGGGCGGTTGAATCTTACATTCAGACGGGACTGAAAGTCCATCACTTGTTTTGGCTCGGCCGTGATGCTTGAAGATTATGGTTTTGGTAATGTTATAGGATTTTGGACAGAAATGTTTGCACAGTTCCAACTTCCTAAGTACAGGTTTTATTAGTGATTATGTAATGTTATGTATCTAATGTTTTGGAATTAAATGGGCAGATAAAGATGCGTAGCTTATGTCAAACCATCTAGCTGCCAATGTCAATGGTTGTAACTTCATATATAACGCATCTTTTATGTTACTTAACATGGTACAAAATGTTTTCTCGTATTATATCCAGTGTGTAATTCTTATGGTTAATACGTTCGATTCAAGTTTTTCTCGTACAAATCTCTCTCTCTCTCTCTCTCTCTCTCTCTCTCTCTCTCTCAAGTTGCCTTTTCAGTCACCCCAAGCTGCAGAAGCTGGCTGCCAAAAAAAAAAAAATATGTGGCCGCATGTAACCTTGTGCAGCTACTCGTGAAAAAAAAAAAAAACAATGGACATGATATATTCATAGATTGGAATAAATTCCACAGGAAGGCTTCAATCATTAACGACGGAATTGATCAAACCGAAGTGGAACCTTCTTTCTGGTTTGTTTTGATTCACGAAATAACAACAGGAACAAAAATTCCAGTTATGAAAACAGTGTCGGAACATACGGAACCAAATACTCATGTTGATTGGAATAGGAAGTCTATTTACAGTATTACACTAAGAATATGAAAGTGAATATGCTCTAATTATTAATAGTAAAAACCGGTGTTAAAAATATACAAACAGTAGTGATAATAAATATAAGAAAAATTACACGAACTAAACCACGCGAAACATTTGAATTGCAAATTAGCCAACATTACAAGATTGTTTGAAAAGTAACCAATAAACATGAGGTGACAATTTGTGTATTTCTAATATGCCCATTTTATCCTTTTATTTTCAATTAATTTATGAAAAATTAGTCGGACTAAGCCACTTGAAACGTTAGTATTGCAATCTAGTCAACGTTTCACCTAAGTTTCAAATCTATCCACGAATGATGACGTGACTTTATTATTCGTTTAACAAATTACTAGATTATCCTCTATTAAAATCGACTGCATTAACATGTAGCCAACGTTTTGATCGGCAAAATAATGCAATTAATAACCGTCAACTTTTTCCTTTAAAAAAAATACACGTCAACTTTTAATAGTCCATAATATTTTATTTCTTTTTTTATAGTTAAATTAATTGATTTGAATAAGGCATTCAAATCTGCGTAATCTATAATGTAAGACAAGTTTTCTTTGGTTAATTTCAGTTAAGTTTCGTTTATTTTTCATGCGATAAATTTTGGCTGACTGAAACGTTGGCTAGTAGTTTGTTGTTTTCTTGGGTTAATTTCAGTTAATTTTCGTTTATTTTACACGCAATAAGTTTTGGCTGGCTGAAATGTTGGCTAATAGTTGGTACTTATGATTTATGTTACATAAGGGTATTTTTGATATTTTCTACCGTTTATTTCTGTAAATGGTTAGATTACAAAATTTACCAAACGTTGGCTACATCATTTGATTGATTTTGCATATATAGTCATATTTACCTGCCATTTATTATAGAATTAAGTTATGGAAAAATTTCAAAAAAATTAAACATATTTGCTTTTAGAACCACAATTTAAGCTCTCTTTTCTCTCTCTCTCTCTCTCTCTCTCACAATTTTTTGCCCAACGATCTGAGCTCTCTCTCAAATCCATGATTTTATTCCCAACGTCATTGTACTCCTCTCAGCCACCATCGTCGAGTTCATGCTTGTGGACGTCTCGTCATCGCTCGTCTTCACCGAAAAAGAAGTGAGACTCCTTCTCTCTTTCCTTTTTCACTTTATTTTTTTTTCATTATGACTTTCATTATAAGAAAATAATTATATGTGTTTTCGGTTGCAAAATAATGCTCAAAATGAAATTTGTTGGCCTGGTTCTGATATCAAACATCGTTTTTCGAGATGGACGATACTTATTAAACGAATAATTTGAGTTATTACTGTAAATTATAGTTGATTTTTGTTATTTATAGTTAATTATTGTTAATATGCAACCGTGTTCATCTTTGTCTACAAAACAATTTTGGATGTTTTGCAGGTACTAATTGTTAATTATTGTTAATTTCAATATATTTGTATTTATTTCGGTAAATTTGTTACAGAAACGCAGCCCGAATAAATTTGAGAGACTACTATTCAATCTTTGAACGCCTCACTGAAGAGTAAAAATCGGAGCAAAGAGACAAAGACATCCTTAATGGAGAGAGAGAGAGAGAGAGAGAGAGAGAGAGATAACTATGATTAACTTATTCAACGGAGCAAAGAGACAAAGACATCCTTAATGGAGAGAGAGAGAGAGAGAGAGAGAGAGAGAGAGATAACTATGATTAACTTATTCAATGACTTGTTTTTATTTTTTAATTTTGAAATATTTCATGAAGGGTGTTTTTTATACTTGGTCATCGATAATGACTATTTTGCATAATTAATAAAACCTTGACTATTTAGTAAAGTTTAAGTTTGCTATTGGTTAGTTAACAACTTTGGCTATAAGCTTAAGTTTGCTTATTGATAAGGTCAATTTTTTTTTTTTTAAATTCATCCTTGCACATTTTTTATAAATTTTAACTACTTCATTAATTTTTAACTATTTTTCAAATTCCATACTTCTAATTGACTTTATCTCGGCCTTAATTAATACTCGTTAGAAGTTAGACCCCATTTGAATAATATACTCGTATACTCTTACTCGAAATAAACCAGGAAAATATAATAATAATTTTAGGGTGATGTAGCTAAATAGCCAATTTAAAATTATGAATTTGCAAAATAGATAAGGTTTGTCTTAATTTAGTGAAATAGTCAAAATGTGCAGTAATTTGGTTTCAAATTTTTTTTATCCAAGAGTAATTTTTTTAAAAGTGATAAATTACATATAATAATCGTCAAAAAATTTAATCTTGGCTATCAACAAAATTTTGAAAACGTAAATTTGATTACTTTGCTGAAAAGTTGAAACTTTGGTTATTTTGCTAATCAATAAGATTCAAATGGGGATTCGTTTCTCTTTTTTTTTGCCGTTTCTATGTATTTTATATACTGATGTGGCTTTATTGGAGTTAAAGAGTTCTTTGTACAATTTTTACATAATTTTAAATATACCACGATTAGGAAAAGATATACATACTCAAAAGAACTCAATAATAATTTTTATTATACTAGTCGGATTAGGAATAGGAAACATATATACTCGGAACCCAAAAACAGAAGGCTGAAAAGGTTGATTTTACGTGGATTACAAGTCACAAAACCACTTGACGACTCTCCTCACTGAATCTCGTTCCCACCCATTGTTGCCGAATTTTATTTCGATTCTCTCCAGATTCATCCTCTGCTAATTTCTACTCCTCGTGTGTTACTAATTATGCATCGTGGAGGTCGAGGTCGAGGTCAGCGTCGGAGTTTTCACAACCTCTCATATCAACATGATCAGAATTATCATCGCAAGACTGATCGTCTTCCTAAGCGTTTCACTGTAACCTTTCTCTCTCTCTCGTGTAGTGTCTCTTGTTACGGCTACTCTTTTTCTTCTTATTTTTAAACTGGTCTGTAGCTTGTGAGTTAGGGTTTAACTTTTTTTTTTCTTTCTTTCTGTGGATGGAAAAGGATGTTAAATTTTATTTTCCTTTTATTTTGCCCGGGGAGACGATTTTGTGAACTTCGGTTTCTTCTAATAATTCGTTTTAAGTTCGTTGGTGGTGTAAGTGTTTCAAATCAATTGCCGAAGCTCGTGACTTGGTTTTGATGTTGCAATCAAAAGTTCATATTTTGGGTCAGTGAAGTATTTATTTATTTATTCATTTATTTATTATATCATTATGAATGCATTGTAGGATCCAGGATTTGCTCCTCAAGAAGAACAAGAAAAATTGAATGATGGTGTGAAGCGTCAAGATCATGACAGCCTAAGTGAAACGCCGAGTTGTTCGAGTTCTGAAACAAATCAGATTATGCGAAACCTAGGGGCATATCCAACGACCGATAATAAGACGATTATTATGAGTAATTTTGCGAAACTAGATATCTCTCAAGTGCCTTCATCAATTGATAAGGGGCCGAACGTGCCAGCTAGGAAGGGGAAATCTAAAGATTCCGAGATGCCCTTCGATATAATACTCCCGATCAAGAAAACCAGCGCGATTAAGTTGATTCCTTCTTTACTCGACAAGAACAGAGAGAAGCGGAAAGAATTGCAGCGCGACTTGGAAGGCAAAAATCAGATCATGCTGAGAAAAGGGATTGTTCTTCTCAAGGGTTACCTTTCTCTACACGATCAGGTACCTTTCTTTTCGAGCTTCATGAGCTTATTCTTATGGAAAAAAATATACAAAATAGCCATTTAAAACTAACTAATTAGCGAAATAGTCAAAGCTTTAAGTTTTAACAAAATAGTCATTTAAGTCGTTGTCAAAAGTAAAAAAATTGTCACCATGATTGAGAGAAAATTTTCACTATCATTCAAAAAAAAAAAATCTAGTAAAAAAAGATTATTCAAAGATGATACTTGAACATTTTTTTGTAAATTAAAACTATTTCACTCGTATCGTATCAGACAAACCTTGAATATTTTGCAAATCTATTAATATCAATTGACTATTAGCTATAAAACCTATCACAACTTGAATATCTTTAATGTGATGTCATTATAGATCAAAATAGTCGAGCAATGTCGCAATTTGGGAGTAGGTAGAGGCGGTTTCCACCGACCTGGTTACCACGATGGAGGAAAACTTCAGTTGAATATGATGTTCCTCGGTAAAAATTGGGACCCCGAAACAAGCAGTTACGGGGATCATAGGCCAAGCGACGGTGCTAAGCCACCCGTAATACCTACGGAGTTCTACGAATTGGTACGGCGAGCCATCAAAGATTCTCATTCCGTTATAGAGAAAAAATATGGAGTTGGGAGAGCAGAGAAGCAACTTCCATGGATGACACCGGACATCTGCGTTGTGAACTTCTATTCCTCTACTGGCCGGCTAGGCTTTCATCAGGTTCGTAGCATTTCGATATAATAAATAGTTTCTCAATGTTCTTATTGTCTCCCATATTGTCTATATTTGGTGCATTTTTTTTAATGACATTGCGTATACGTTATGCTCTACAGGACCGCGATGAAAGCGAAAAAAGCCTCGAAGAAGGATTGCCCATCGTCTCGTTTTCCATAGGAGATTCTGCGCAGTTTTTGTATGGTATGAAAGGGGATGCTGAGAAGGCAAAAAGGGTTGTTCTTGAATCCGGAGATGTTTTGGTTTTCGGCGGAGAGTCGAGGAGAATCTTCCACGGTGTTGATTCTATCGAATCGGACACCGCTCCAGAGACCTTACTCGAGGCCACTAATCTCCGTCCCGGCCGGTTGAATCTTACATTCAGACAGTTCTAAAAGTACACGACTTTTTTTTTTGTACACACACAATACCTTAGTTTGAGAAGATTAAAATCTACGTATACAGTCTGTCTATAGTAATTTATATTGTTATATTCCTTACAATGTAGAATTTTTGAGCTTTCTATAGATTTCAAGAGCATGCATATCCATTAAGCATAAGATAAATATTGGTTCAAAGCTGTAAAAACAGAAAAGTTCGAAATTATAAATGTAAGAAGCCTTCAATTAGTTCACGAGCGAGGATATGTGAACTCCAAAATTGGAAGTTGTTGTGATCGAGTCACAATCTCAGCGGATTGATGTGCGTAACAAAACCTTGATAGTTTTACATCAGACTCTCCATCATGGGATCAATAGTCGTCGAAGAACGCCATTGATAAGCGGAAATAGAGTTAAGCTAAAACTAGCTCTAGTAGTACCATAACAAAATTATGAAATTGGTAAGACCGGATTGAGAGAGAATAGAGAGAAGAGTAATGGCAGAAATACTTGAATCCATTTTATTTGTGTTGACTAGCTATATTAATAACTAAACAGATTACAATAAATACTCGTTCACTTATTTATCACATATATTGATCTCTAATATCTCTAAGATGGGTGTGAATTAAACAGTGACTTAAGTTGTTACGCGTCAATCTCATTGCATTACATTGAAAATATATATTGAATACTTTCAAATTTCTATATAAATTCAACAAAAAGTGAATTTCTACGATTTCTTTCATCATTTTTCGTCAAGATATATCTACTCCTCTACTGCATATTTCACTTCTACGATTCTATTGATTTAACTTCGGAGCTGTACTACATAAATCAGATATACTGCTCTAAAGTTACACCAATATCGGTAGAGTTTTAAGTTTATTTTCAACATTCAAAATTCATTCAACAAATCAAATTTCATAAAGTAAAATACACATATTCTTCAATTTCTAGTCAAACAAAGTAATAACAAGTATCAAAATCCAAAATGTACTTTCTTTAAGATGGGGAGAGCAAACTCTTCCAACTTATATAACAAATACAGTACTCTCCTTTTATAAGCTTTTAAAATATTGATCGGTTGACTATATTAACCAAGTGGGACTTTATTTCCCCTCTAAACTCGTATGTTTAGAACTTGCTATGTTCTACTTCTAGGTATGAGGTGCCATTTTGCTACATGTTTCTCACATTTGCTACAAATATAAAAAAAATAAAAATAAAAAAATCCCATTCTTGAGCAAAAATTAAAATTAAAATTAAATCCCATCCATAACATTAAAATTGATTTCCTTTACATTTTTTCTTAGCGCTCCCAACATAGTCAATTAATAGATGAACATGACTATAAGTTTTCTTGTTCCCTTATTATTTTTGGGTTAAGTTTTGCCAAGCTCAAAAATCAGGCATTGTGATTTCCTCAAAAAAAAAAACCCAGGCATTCTGAGATGTTAAAGTAACTCACTCGCTCACTATTGACCGTGAAGATAACTTACTAAATATAAAAAATAGGAAAAAATAAATAAATAAAAGAACCGGTGTCGTTGGACCGATCAATTCCGATCGGACCGGTTCTCGAGCGCCGACGCCGCGGACTCGATGTGAAGGAGCAAACAAGAGTATACTTTTCTCTTCAACAGTTCCACGGTCTCCGTTACACCGCCGTCAATCTTGACCAGCCTGTCAAGCCACGCGTTCGCTTCCTTAAGCTGCGACAGAGTGACGGCAATCCGGTTATCCGGCTCGGCGGATCTCCGTCCCGTCCCGCTTTTCCCTTTCTTCTCCAGACGAAACCCTACGTCCAAAGCCGACGCCAAGAATCTGAGAAACCAAGACCTAGTTTCGCTCAACAGACTCTCTCTCAGCTCGTCGATCTCTCTCGCTCCGTCTCCTTTAGCCCATTCTAGTTTCTCAGCTCCGGCGAGTGACGTTTTCGCCGGCGACGATGATTTTGACGCGGTTTTTCCGAGAACTGAATTGGATTTGGTCTTGACGGATTTCTCGATGGTGAGAGGCTGTGAGATTGTGGTCAAAGGAAGAGGTTTGTTCTTCGACGACGGGACGGTCTCGTCCCAGTGTTCGAGGATCTCGTTGAGCGCGAAGAAGGCGGTGAATGAGACGTGTGGATTCTCCGGCGAGGCAGAGGAGCTAAGATCGGCAAACATACTGAAATAAATTCATCAGAATCAAGAATTATACAATTGACGATTGCGATGAATGTAAGTTTGGTTTTCTGTTTTAATACCTCAGGCATTTGACAAGACTCGCAGCTTTGGATGCCTCTTTTTGAGCTTCTGTTGCAACCAAAGAAGCTAAGTTCCTCCTTCTGAGCATTCCCTTGTATTATTTACAGACCAGAAAAAAAAAAGTGATTAACAAAACTAAACTCTCTCTTTAGCTCAAACAATAATTCCAAGTCAGGGAAAAACTGAATATACCTTTCCGTGCTTTAGAAGATTGGACGGCAAAGAAGACCAGAGAAGCGTCTCCGGCGAGCTATTCCTTTCTCTTCCTTTGTTCGACGACAAATTCGAGTTTACGTTCTCCTGTTTACTCGAACCACGCTTCGCCAGAGAAGTGTTCTTAGAAACCGCACCGACTCTCTCTCTGCCATTAGACGAAGAAATCTCCAATCTCGACGACGGTGCAGTGATATCGCCTCCATTTTTCGAAGGAGCCACAGACCTCGGCTGTATCATCAATCCAACGAAAGGAAGAAAAATGAAACAAAAAAAATGGTAAGAAACTGCAAAAGAAAAATGAAAAAGTACTAAAGCGTCAAAACTCCAACACGAATTTGTTTACCTGAGCATGATCAAGCTCGTGTTGCTTTCCTTTCTTGGAATCAGATGCAGCGAAACCCTGCATATACCTCGACGCCACGACCGCTCTTTCCTCTTTGATCGCAATCCTATGCCGCGTAACTAAAGGTGGGCAAAATCGTTTAACCAGTTAAACCTTTAACCACTTTGAAACCGTTCAAAATTAATCCCTTGGTTAAGCGCGTCAAAGCGCGCACCTTTACTCGTGACCTCGTCTTGATGTTGGGGCGGGCCGTTGGGTTCGGGGGTTTGGGCCGGGTCGAGAATCTGCATGAGCTCCTTGGGGGTTCCGACGAAGGGGTGTCGGCCTTTGACGGGCCTGAGGCCCACGAGGACGGGGACGGGGCGACCCGGCCCGATTCGGTCGACGTAGAAGAACTGGCCGAGCTGAAGATCGTCGTTGAGGATGAGATCGTGGTCGCGGTCGGAGAGCGAGACGTAGGTCGAGTGCGACGAGTCCGAGACTTTGAGGAAGAAGCCGTGGTCGGGCCAGAGCTCCGAGCCCGTTATGGCCGGGACGATCCCGATCACTTGGAGGAGGACCGAGCGGTGGTCCCCGCGCACCCGAGCGTGCGTGTTGTTCACGCTCTCTAGAAGCTTTAACAACACTCCGGGCGTGAGTGACGCCATATATCTTTCTTTCTTTCTACCACGTCGAAAAAGTATTGTCAACTGGTTTTCAGATAGAACTCTATGATAGTTAGTTAACGCGAGATTAGAACCCAAAATCTCGTAAGGCCTGAACAATGAGATCAGGCTCAAGACGAGAGTGAGCGTGAAGAGTTATTATCTTGAAAGTTGAAGAAACTTTCATCATTTTGTCAATTGATTTTGAGATAGAACTCTGTGTGAGATTAGAACCCAAAAACTCTATCGAGCACTTGCTCGAGACGAGTGAGCATAAAGAGTTACTATCTTGATAACGCATTAAAAAAAAAAAAAAAAAATCATGAGTTCCTTTAGATTGGCAATTTATTTTGAAATAGAAACTTGACAATCAATACATTATTAACCTTTTTGTTCATGCTATCATTCTTTCTGTCGACGTAGAAACATGAAAATGAAATACATATGTACCTGAAAGTGGAAGCATAAAGGAATATAAAATGTGATTGCCAAATCGGAGCACTAACTCTGTAGCATGAAAACACAGTGCCTGAGGAAATACTGGAACACTTTGGGCAATGGCTGAACCAGATCAGCAAAAGCCTTTAGCTTTCTTTTCTCTAATATTACTTTGTATGCCAGTCACGTAACTGTCGCTTCTCTTGGCTTTGAAGCCAAGCGACGAAAATAGCAACAAAATGCTGTGACAAATATTGCTATGGTGACTTTTCTTGTGATGTGAATGGAAGAATATAGTTCACTTTTTTTTTTCAACCGTAATGTGACAGATCATCACTCTCGTATTGTATACTATAATAATGGGTATTTAAAGTTGGCTGTTGAGTCTCTTTTTCCCTCGTTGCCTTTTCCTTTTCACAGTTAGAGGAAGTGGAGCTATTGAGAAAGGTAAAGAGAGAGAGTATGGCAGGTATTTAATTATTCCATATATTAGAGAGAAAATAAAAAGAAAAAATTAAAACAAAAAAAGGTTTCGTGCCATGACCAGAAACTCTGTACACGTGAAACATTTATATAAAATGAATTTCGAGTATCATTCCTATCTTTCTCAATTTATTTATTGGTTATTTTTTCTTTTATCTGTAGTACTATTGTATATGATAATTATTGTATTTTATGAACAAGACCCGACTTCTGTGGATAAATTGAAGGCGTGTCATTATCACAATTCAGAACATAATACGTAAGAGCAGTGGTAATTTCATCAAATCTTTTACTATTTCGAAAAAGTCGACTCTTTTACGACTACAATGATTTAACGTGCATGTTTCCAAATAATCTTTTAATTGTTGACAGAATAAAGAATACTACCAAATAAAGTAAACTAAAATAAATTAAGCACAAGCGTGTATACGTCAAATAAGACACACGTAATTGCGATCATTCGTATTAAATAAATTATATAAATCTCTGTATTTTCCAACTAGTCATCTGTTGGAAACTAGTTCTATTTTGAAGACTATAATCATTTTTATACCAAAACAAGAACTATTACACTCATTGAAGAGTTTCAGATAACATTCACATAGCCTATTAGGAGTTCATAATTAAAGCACAACTTTTTACTTGATCTGTAAGCAATTCCAGAAGATTCCCCTCAAAGGAAGTCGGGTAGTTCAGTTGGGTGGCCAATTTTACAAAACTTGCTAAACAACAATATATAAAGAAGATAAAAATGGTAAAATATCACAAAATCCCTTGGTGTTGACCAAATGACACATTATTATCATCTAGTTGATTATGCTGTATTATAAAAGAGCCCACAGTTACGCTATGTGTTTTAGCTCGATCATAAAAAATAATAAACAAATACAAAATCGCTCTTGATTTGTGAATTAAAAAAACTCTTGTATTCAATTTCTCGTTAGACCAATTAACTTTTCTTATTGTTGATTTCTATACACAAGTACGTTTTAAATAGCAAAAATAAGCACCATATGTATAGTTAAAAACGTATAATTATTTTTTTTTTTTTACTTTATTCACAAATTTGAAAACAAATAGCAAAAAACATTATAAATTAGATAAATATTAAAAAAAAGTAAAATAGAAAAAATAGATATTATAAACCATATAAATTAGATTAACCTTGAAAATATATAGATTACATGGTATTAATTATAAATATGATGTTAATTTTGGCTATTTTTAGAAGTGTTAAGTGTACAGAAATCAACAATATTAAGGGTATATAGTACTAAGGGGTAAAAATGTAATTAATCATATTTTTCAAAAATAAAATTCAAGGATTTTTAAACACAAAAGTAAAAGCTGATGGTTTGTTGTGAGAGAGTGTGGCATAGGGGATAATTATGTCATTTAAAAAAAACTAACTTAGTTTTTATGATACAGTGTAAAGCAAGGTATAATATTACGTTATTTGGTCAAAACTGGAAGTTGTTTCTTTTTGTGGTACTTTCTCAAAATCAAATTGGAAACAATAGTTCATAACTAAACAAATTGGACACTATATAAATTATTCATAAAATATCTACCCCTTAAAATTTTGAGCATGTAACATAGTAGTTTAAAAAAAAAAAAAAAAAAAAAAAATCTCAAGTGGCTTCCAACTGAGTATCCTGAAAGATAACCAAACTTGTGTTTTCCCTTAACATGTTGAGAGCATTCCATTATATTTCCTCCATTAAGTTTACGTGAGGTCATGGAATAGCTTTGAAAGGATTCTATATAAGAGATAGAACTCGATCCACTTGAATGAGTAGACACACCTGTTAAATTGAGACTATAACTATCTGGATCAATCATTTAAATTCGACGAGACTCAGTACAAGTACTCAGCTCTGATATCATGTAAACACAATCTAGCTGGATGCTTTTCTTCAGTGCTGAATCGGTATTAAATAAGGTAATAAGTGACCTAATTTCCCCCTAAAAAGAACTAAAAATCTAAATCTCATAAAGGATGAGTATCTCTGTAGAGTAGAAACTAATTACAACAGACATGATTACCAACTAATTTACAAATATTACCGGCTTATAGCGGCTATTTGACTTGAAGTAATTGGAAAAGAGATTAATCTAAACAATTTTGCTTGACAAGGCAAGTAATAAATGTAATTTTAGAATTGCCCCAAACATGGAAGCTTTGCACCACACTCAACCAACGAGAAAGAAAAAAAGGAACAATTCAGGGACATTTGAAGATGAAGGAGAATCTCCATTACTTTGATTGAGAGGGAAAGTGATAAGATAGTTATAGAAGCTATTATTGGGCATATAATGAGCAAGCACATCACTCTCTTAAAATGTCAACAATGCTGATTTTGAACTAAATGTCACCATCAGATTTACAATCACGCCATGCAGAAACAAAGAATGCCTCTGTAACTACCAAAAAAATCACAATTACATTACGCCAATATGCGACTCATTGTCCAGAGTGACCTCCAAAAAAGTGAAAAAGAAAAGAAATATACACCATACTTTTTTCAACACAAGCAGGTACGTCGGTACGGGCTATAGCTAGAAGAAAAAATAACGAGGAAGGCCTCGTGAATCCGCCGAGAAGATGTACATGGATGGTCCGATTCCCAGATCGTTATCCTGATTTGATGGTCGTGCCGTGTCATGACTAACCTCAAACGAAACCACACTTTCACTACTTTATCTGAGCTTCGAGTCGCTTCCTTTGCTTCGGAATGATGAGAGCGAGAAGAACGAGCGCGGAGCTGTGCACATTCTAGTGTTAGCATCAATCTCACCATCTAGGTTAACAAACAATTTATACATTTTAGTAGTAAATTACCTTTTAACGAGCTTCCTGACAAATGATCATCTCTCAATTGGAAATTTACTGGAGGTGCCGGGATAGAGCTTTGCAATGATTCAACTGTTACAATCGAGAAGTAAAAAGAAAAAGAAAAACCAGAATGATGATTAAGCTTTAACAAAATCTCTACATAAAAAAAAAATAAAAAATAAAAAAAAGGTAGTTGACATTTTAAACACAAATTTTACCCTGTTCGTTGAACTCGTGTTCGTTAAAGCTATCATCGGAAGGGCCCTGAAAGAACCCCATTCTCGTCTTCCTCAAGTCTTCGGACGAGCGGTTGGCAAGATCTCGACCGTCTTCCACATCATCATCTCCTTCAGAAGTCGTGGCTGAAATCCAGTCCATCAAGCTGTCGGTTCCGCGGCTTTTCCTCCCAAACTTCAGAAGCCGTTTGAACCCTTTAGTCATATCCTTTCGAGACTGATTGTACGAAGAAGAGTTAGAAGCGATGACGGGTTTCTGAGCACTCCCCCATTTCTTTCTCATTCTGGCCGCGTCAGCCTCGGTTTGTGTGAGCCCGTGAGAGTTCCAAGAAGCCGGGCTTCCCATCGGAGAGTCGATGTCGGAGGTTTCATTCCGATATGAAAACGGGTGGTTGAGACGAGAGTTCCACGACACAGGGCTCTCTCCTGGAGAGTCTTGGAGAACCCCAGCGGGATGAATGGCTGTGGCGGGTAACTCTGCAACTGAAGCGGGGTCGATTTGGGAAAGTGATCTCGTTGAATCAAAGTTACCGGAATTGTCCGACTCCTGACTCAGTCTCGATTTTCCATTGTCAATGTGGTCACTATCTTCCACTTCCATGGCTTTAAGCTCTTCGTTGTCATCGTCATCGTCGTCGTCTTCTTCTTCTACTCTTTCTACTTCCTCTTCCTTCTCTGTATCTACAGATTCATCTGCCTCGAAGCCCAAGTCATTGATGTCTTCATTTTCCAAAGTTTCTGCAGCCGCGGAGGCTTTAAGCTTGGCATTGCTAACTCCAGAACCGGGACCTATCCCATTGCCTTTCCTTAGGAAGGGCTTTGTTGTACCTGCATTTTTCAGTAACTTTTCATATATACTCTTCTGATCAGTTTGCTCTATATTGAATTTCAGTTGCGACAAAACTACACCTTCAGAATTCAAAGACGGCAAATCCTTGGACTCCACAGGATTAGCCGCGCTTTTCCGCAGAGCGTGAGACCGCCGTGGCTTCTCATCCTTGAGAGTAATTGCCTCTTCGCTTGCACTCTTGTTCCGGGAATAACTTCTCACCTGTGAGCTACGCATGGCTGTTTTGCTTGCTCCGGAAGAGGGCCTTGTGTTTTCTTTTCTGAGATCGGAGAAGTTTGGAACCGACGCTGCCATGGGATTCTCTGACTGTGCTCTTCGCCTCCCTGAATTGGAATTTGAAAGCTTGGATGATGACCTGGGAGCCGGTGCTGCATTCGTACGAGCCATTGACGATGATAAATTCCTGTTGGGAAAAGGTTTCTTTGTTTGGCTGGGTCTAGAAGCACCCTCTCCCGAAGACCCCTCGCTAAGAAATCTATCTTGACAGTAAAATTTCTGTCCTGAAAATTCAGAAGGATCTTCTTCCTCTTCACTTGGCAGTGAATCTATCGACTGTTACCCAGAGGAAAACTCAACACTGTTAGACACAAATACAATTACAAAGGTGTTGCTAGAAAGAGATGTGTATCGAAAATTTGAACATATCGAGTTTCCTAAACTCGTTACTGGATTTATAAAAATACCTGTCCCCTCTTCAAACCAGAGCGTACGTTGAAGGACCTGAGTTTTTCTGCACGCCAACGAGCACTAGATGCTGAATCTTGTCTCTCTGCCGATCCTGAAAACTTGGCCTTCAACTCTACGCTACTCTGCTCAAGACTTTCCTGCATGGCTTTCAACTTGGCTTTTCTCTCCACCCCTTTAGAACCCAACTCATCCCTAAGTTTAGCATCCCTTTTTTGCATATATCTCTCGTAAAATTTTCCCCTAGACTCTTCTGAAAACCCGAGGTCTGAGAAATTCCTCGTCAGAGAATCAGCGGAATTGGGGGCATCGATGCCTTTCTTTGTGACGGGCGTGCTGAACTTGACTGCATCACTAAACCCACCAGAAGATTCTTCTATCGTGCTTTTTTCGGGTAATTGTACTGGAGTTATCTCATCTGTTGCTGGTTTCGTGTCTGCGGGTTTACTTCTTCGCGCCGAACCAGACTGATCCGTAGGCACCCGGAGCTTGTGCTCTGCAAAAAGCTTTTCGAGTTCATTTGCCTTTACTTTAAGCTCATCATTCAGCTCCTGATTTCCCTTGGTCTGCCTTACTCTCTGAATTTGTTCTGCTGGTAGTTTTGATGTTGTCACTGAGCTCTCCTGGTTTGATGAGAACTTCTTGAGGTTAAAGTCTGATTTGCTCTCTTTATCGGGCAAATAGCTTCCGTCCCTCTTGACCTGTAACTTCTTGACGGGCTCGCGAACGGAAGAAACAGGTTTATGGAGTTTCATTTTCTGAAAACCAGAATCGTCTGCTTCTATTTGTTGACCTCCCAAGGACGTAAAATCACCTTCGCTCCCCTCAAATCCTCCCGTAAGCGACGATCTCCGTTGATGCTGGGGAGGCAGCTTATCACCCTCGGCTGATTTCGGCAGAGTTGGGACCGCCTCCTTCAGTTTCAGTCCGCTGCCGAAATCAAATTGCCCCGAAGAAGATCGAGAATGACTTCGGAAAGTTCTTGGACGAGAAGGAATCAGCGACTCAGTAACCTGTTCAGAATCTTCCACCTTATTCACAGACCCGCTTTCGGACGGAACAACTCCTCCCTTACCGACCTGAAACTTCGCTCCCGAGAAAATCTCCACCCTCTCCGAAGACCCCCTTGGTTGAGCCGTGGAGTCTGCCTCCTCGGACCCACTGCTCTGATTTTCTCTGTTTGAGAGTCTCAATTTCTCGTCAGAGACCTTATGATCACTCAAGCCAACCTGATCGGCCCTTTGAAAAGAGAACTTGAATTGGGGCTGAGAAACCGCTGGCTCCTTCTGACTCTCCTCGTCTCTTCTATTAGAACTGGCACTCTGAGTCTGCTCCTCCACTTGGTCTTTGATCCTTGTCTCTGCTCTAATCGATGAGGTTGAATCATTTAACCCTCTCTGATCCTTGGCTTCGGAGTCCCCAGATACAATAAAACTGGGCTTGGCATGAGAAGCAGAGGAAGCAGAAGATGGCGTACACAAGGGACTCTCTGTATCCTTCTTCTCACCACTCAGATCGATACTCATGTCACTGACACCACTCCATCTCCGCAAAACGCCCCTCTCGAGCCCGACTGTCAGCGCCGACGAGACGTCGGAGGAGAGCCTCCTCAGCTCTACTGACTTCCCAACCACAACGGGTTTGCCGCCACTTCCGGGACCAGATTGCTCCTTCTGCTTGTTCTCGAAGAGATTGATACGGTCCTGAACGCTGAGCCGCCTCGCCGCTGGACCCGATGAAGAAGAAGAAGAAGGAGAGGGTTCGCTCTGAGAAGGCTGTTCCTTCCCTGTCTCTGTGTCCCCTTTTTGTGTCTCTTCCTTGACTTCGTTTTTCGCATTTAGTGTAGAAGATGAGGTGGTGGACACGTGGGCCTTGGTCTCGTGGCAAGTGGCCCGTCTTGATTGGTCTAAGAGGGTTTGTGAAGGGAGATGGGGTGCAGAGGATTCTTCTGTGGGGTCATCGATGGACATATCAGAGCCATAGGATGATCTAACAGCACTGTCATCGACACTTGGCTTCCATCCATTGCTCAACTCAGGTCTTCTTTGGCAAAGGGATACAAACTTGGTGCACGCTTCGCTGCACAAATCATTGAAAAAATCCCTAGTAAGTTTATTTATTCAGATATTCAAAAAAGGTGACAGCCAAATATTGATCAAGTTGAGAAGTATAAGGTTGTTGAGATATGAAAAATAGGAAAGGGCCACTTCAACTGCTGTACCTATCATTGTTTTGACAGATAATATTAGCACTTTTTTATTATTATTATTATTATTGTTATCCATCAATATCTTAATTTTAATAAAAATTAACACGGGTTCCTTGATATTTTCTAGTGGACTACATACGACTCGTTTGATTTTGATGTGATGACCATATCAAAAAGAGTTTTAAAATAGGCTCCAGAAAAGCAGGCATAATACATGGCAAATATGAGATTTTAGTAGCTTACTTGGATCCCACTTTGAAAAAGATTATTCTCCATTAAACCTGTAATATTATATTTCTGCTCTCCACAATCATCACTACTGATGATGGTACAATTGACTCGGATAATAAATTTGGGAGCAAATTAGATGTGGAAGTACCAGATCCAATGATGTACATTCTATAGCTCCAAAAACTTAGTCTCTATCGTATTTTTATTATTATATTATATTATTTTGGTAAGGCAGTACGTCCAACTTAATTTATCTATGTAGCCTGGCCTTTAACCACTAACCTAATACCCCTAAAGTAAGTTAGACTGTTTTGATTAGTTATACCAAAGTAGGGCCTTAATTATTAAATTTAAGGTCACATAAAATATATTTTAAAAAAAAATTAGGCATTACCATGGCTTATTTAAACGCAAAAAGAAAAAAAGGAAGAAGAATTGAGCTAAGATGTAAAGAGGCCAATAGATGAAGATAGTTTCATTGCCACATTGATCTAACCTCCCTCCATATACAAAAATAAAACCCCATATAAAGGACAGACACAGAAAAACTGTTGACCTTGGGTGTATAAGTGCTATGGAAGGAGATATAAGGGATTTATCAAAATTAAGTTCATGTAAAGATGAAAATTCTAATTAGTTATACCAAAGTAGGGCCCAAATTAGGAAACTCAAGAACACATGAAAATTGGTTTAACCATGGCTGATTTAAACCCAAAAAAAGGAAGATGTGACGGGGCTAATGGTTCAAAATGGCTTCCTAGCCATATTGGTTTATCCATATAAATATTTTTTTAAACAATGAAGTATCACATATAAAAGACAGAACAGAAATAGTGCGGAGAGCATAAGTCAGAGACAGATAGGTTGTATACAAGCTGCACTAAGTACAGAAAGAGCAGGAGATAAAAGAGTATGCCCACATATAAAGTTCAGTACAAGATGGAATTTCTAAGAGCTCTTACTTTAAGCGATGGGCACCAAATCGATCTGCAAAGACTTGAAGATCTGAGATGGCATTGGGGTTGAAACCAGCCGCTGATGCACGAGCATAAGCTGTGACTAAGTCTTGCTTGACCGCGGAAAGCCGTACATCAATAGCTCTCAAAAGCTCCTTCCTGCAAAACGACAAACAGAGTAAAAAGGATATAAAAAGCAACTTGCAAGATTAGAAACAAAAATCCTTGCCAGTAAAAGTGAAAATTTGAGAAGGTAATCGAACAAAGTGGCTCGAGATGGCGATGGCTACTGTAAAAGTATATTCCAACCACAACTTGGAAGAAGAAGAAAAAAAAATTTGTAGCGAACGAGTAAAAAACGTTGATGAATTTTAAGAACCATCTACAATTCTTGATATAATAAATCAGAGTATTACTTCGTTGCATCAGCTGAGGCAGTGGATCCTGCTCCTTCTCCACCTGCAGCAATTATATAAAAACGAAATTGTCATTTTCATTAAATTAAGTATGAGCAAGATCAACACTAAGATTAGAACATTAAGCTTAGAATGTGTTAAACTACTGATTATGAATCAAAGTTACTGATTGCAAGTACTCAAACATCTATCGGGCCTTTCAAATGTCCCAAAACCAGGAACCCCAACCCAACCCATAGGACAATGAATCATGTTGGAGTATTACTTTGAATAATATTTATTAACACCAAATTAGAAGCAAATCGCAACTCTTTGTATAAGATATGTAGGCATAACAGTTACAATACTCCCAAGAGGCTACTCATGGGTATTGCATCGAATTTGGTGCAAGTAGAGACTTTAGATATCTTGTAACCATCTCTATTCAGATAGTTGGTTACAACTATCATACCCTTGATTGTTGTACTATTAGTAATTCAATGTCTTCTCACGCGTAACATAGACGCACAACAACGAAACGGATGCAAAACCCAGTAGCATCAATTAAAACAAAATATTACTCAGGAACGACAGCTCCAAACATTTCAAGAAACCTACCACTAGATCACCGAATTTAGTTTTATCTAAATGTGCCACTCTACATACCTTAGAATCCAATGAAAGAGATTTCATAACACTTTTCTAGTGATAACACATTGGACGCAACTGCAGAAGTTTGATATCAACCACTCTAAAAAGCCCCAGAAAAAAGCATCGGAAAGAATATTAGAAAAGGTACTGAAAATCCAAGGAAGATGATAGATAGCATTGGAGTTCTGTTCAACTTAAAGAAGACCCAAAATCATCAAAATTAGAGCGACATCTCACATTAAATACATATAAATAAAGCTATGTACTACTACTATTATCACTTGTTAGACTGAATGGAATTCTGAGTTTGGATTATATGGAACCACCTAATGAGCCACCCATTAACAACTATATAAAAACACAGCATATAACTTCCGCATTACTGGAACATGGTATACTGTCGATGTTTGGGTACAGTGTTCCTCTGCTTGCCAACAGGGCAGGGTTATAGAGTAAGACTTGTTTACGATGTGAACTTTAACTTGGCATTATTGCCTACATTTAGAGAAAAATGATAACCCGTATATACTTCCAGGAAACCAGCAGATGCAAGTCTAACTATAACACTTGCAGGTGAGAGAAAAATATCCAATAAATCTGCTGCTTTGAATCTCTGAAAGACTGCCTTCAAATAAGAAACAAGGTCTAATCTTTCAACCCATTTTAAGCTAGCTTCTCAAAGTAGTCAAATTGTACTTCCTCTACCAATTCCAAAGTCCACCACAAAAGCATTAGTAAATTTATCTCCAATGAAAACATCAGAGCTCCAACTAACAAACAGTCCCATTGTTGGCTCAAACTACATTTCAAGATGATTGGAATTCCTGGTTGTGCTTGTCTGTTGGCTCAAACTGTCCCATTGTTCTAAATATTCGAAAAGGGTACGGGCATTCCTATTTCGAACATGCTTGTTCTGGATACTAAGATCATAGAATTCTGCTGGTTGAAATTATTATAAAATAATTATACAAAAAAAAAAAGGAAAATGGAACATACCAAGTGCTCCAGAGTGCTGATCTCCCATTCCCTGATAAAAATATTAATATAGGGTCAGCAAAATTAAATAACAAGAATCAAAATTTAATATTATTGTTATTATCATTATTCTGCATCTGATCAAAGCAGAAAAATCACCTGAGAATATATTTTCCGTGCTGCCTCTAGTTGAGACATCTCTGCATCCAATGTATTAACTAGTTCCACGACTTCTGGCGTACTTACAAACCGCACAAACCTAAAAGAAACGGGGCCAACCAAAGGAAACTTAGTCAACTCGACAAATAATGAAAATTTCTCAAACATCATTTTTATAACATTACAAGAAAAAACCTTTCAAGTGTTCCTTTGGTGAACCAAATCTCGGCATTTCTAGATCTCCCAGCTTCAAGTTTAATCGACTGAACTGCAAGCGCAACTTGCTCTTCCGCAACCTTTAAATGACTCACAAATGGTTTGACTGATCCCGATGCAAGTTTCTCCATGTCTCCATCGCTACAGACCAATAATTCACACCTTCATGGAACACGACCGACAAGATATGTCAAAATGATATAAACCAAAACTCCAAACTTTGAAAGACTGGAAATATCATTCTCACCGTGATCGCCTCGGTGACAACTGAAACACAGCATAATCAAGAGGCGTTTCAGACTTCATTTTTTTCTCTTCTGATGCGATTATTCTATAATTATTCTGTTCTCTTCATCGCCGAAATGAAAGTCTCCATAACACCGTGAATCCTGGCAATACAGAGTAAGCAATTCAAAAAACAGATTCAGAAATTTAGAACAAAAGCAAAAACTCTCCTGAACATTCTCACTTTCACGAGTTCAACTATGAATATATTAAAAAAAAAATTCTAGGACTAATAAGGAATGAAAGGAATGTTGTTTGCTGAAACACCCATAATCAGTGTGAAGTAGCTAAAACCTACCAAATTCAGACCAAAACGCTCGCCAAAACCAAACCAGTAGATCTTAGCCCTAAGACCCTTGGCAACATCATAATGCACACAGAGTTTGAACACTTTTTTCCCAAAAATAGAAACCAATAAAAGCGGCACATATATCCGATAAGTTTCAGATCTGATTCAAAGGAATCGGAGCCCAAATGCCGTGTCAAATAAACCCGGATAGATGAGTGTACTTCGACTCAAGAACAACTTCACATATCCAACAATGTCCGACAAAACCCAGAGAGAGAAAAAGAAAAGAAGAAGAAGAAAAAGCGCTCACACACACACACACACTTACATGCACACAAGCAAAAATAAAATAAAATTGGAGTCCGAAAAAAAAAAGAATCAGACAAAATTAGGAGACGAATGCGAAGCCGATCGTCGAAATCAGAGACGAACCTGAGAGCTCAATCCAGGAGATCTTCGATTGCTTAATCGGATTGATAGATTTCAAATTCGCACCGGCATTACGCTCTCACACACTCTCTTTCTACATAAAGTATGTATGTATGTACATTTCTCTTCATATATATCGCTCTTCTTCTTCTAGGTCTCCCTTATGGCGATTAACCGAGTTCTCCAAATCTTTAGCCTATTTGAAATTTTTTGCAAGTAAATTTTACTCTTCTTTATTATTCTAATATACTTTAAATAATAAAATATAAAAAATGGGCTACTAAACAATGAAACTATTTTTTTTGCTTTACTCACAGTTCTGAAATGTAATCTTAATATATATATATATATATATATTTATTTTCTTTTGCTTGACTTGCTTTCTCTCTCTCTCTCTACACTTGGAGAGAGAAAGGATGGAGAGAGAGTGTGTGAGTATTGTGCTGTTGTTGTTGGGCTTCAGACAAATTTTGTCTGTAACTTGTATAATCTATAGACGAGGCTTCTTTTTTGTTCAAAGAGACGAGGATTTGAAAGACGGAAAGAGACTCCTTGCTGGTCATCATATGACGACTTTACTAAAATACCCTTCGTTCATTTTACGTCAAATTACCATTTTGTCCATCGTATATGAGATTATTGATTTGTATTTTGTACTGTCCTGTACTCTTTTCTTTCTAAATGTTTTTTTAACTTTGATCTATAAAAAAGATTAAAAATAACATATGCATGGCATCTAAACGCTATCTGGTACACATTAATTCAGCTTAATAAGATTTACTACAATTAATTAGAAATCTTACATAATAAAAAAAAAAAAATTGACAACTATAAATTTACAATAAAAATTTATTAATTATTGTAACTATGAATTTAACAAAAACAAAAAATTAAACTAGGTTTGAGATGCTCTTATATTTATCTAAGTGATTCAAAATTATTACATTAAATTCATTAAAAAAAAATTAAATGGATTATGGTTTTTTTAATAACTGCGATAAAAAAAAAATATAAGAGATAAAATATACTTTCGATGTAATCACTTCCTTAACTAGCTGCGAGACTTGACCTATATTATATACACCTTTATTATATAATTGTTTGTATGCAAATGGGATATAGAGTGAAATCTGTAAAACTAAAGCATTTGAATTAAAATAAATAAAAAAAATTATATATATATATATTAAATTAGGTTTTGATTTTGATCTTAAAATTAAAATAAAAATCGCTTTTATACACACAACAAAAAAAAAAAAAAAAAACATAGTCCTCTAATGTCATTGTTTCCACTCATAACCCCGTGTCGAATTTTTCATGACTTTCTCATCACCAATCGCTTGGTTAAGTATGATATATTTTATTTAATTATGTGATGTTTTCCAAATAATTAGAGATACGAATTATTTGATAGCATGGATTATAGATATCACAAAACATTGGTGTAATCTATCGTTCTTGCTATTTATTTATTTTTTTCTTTTTTTAAATAAGATTTGACATCACCGTATTTCTCCACCACTTAAACGAGAGCTATTAATAAAATTTCACATAATTCCACCCACGTGTAAAAAAAATAAAAAAAATTTTACCAAATGTAATTCATTTATCATTAATCATAATATATTATATATTAGCAATACATCATACATGAGAAATAAGCATTTATCTTTGTCAAATATAATATTTATTGAAAGCTTCTTGTAGATACTGAATTTGTCAAAACTCCGTACTCAAGAGTTATGATTTTTTTAGATTTAAGATACAAAGATTAAGAAATGCATCAATTCAGAAAATTTGTGAAAACTTATTTACAGAGATACAGATAGGTGGACTTATTTTGTTTTTGTCAACTTTCTATCATATTTCCCATTTTGTTTTTTTGACTGGCTTGACAAATTCATTATTTAGACCAACTCCAGCCGTACTGTATAACTGTGATTTGGTGTTATGATTCACTCCACCCGAACGCGATATACAACGCTAATATAGCGTGAAGTGCTTTTCATTTATTGTTTTGCGCTATATATGATGCATTACTATTCATTACGCCAAATCAATTTTCACTTGTTATTTAGTCCTTAAAAAATTTATTATTAACTCAATTTTCACTGTTTTATAAAAGTATTTCTTTTTTATCTCAAAAATTATTTATATATATTAAATATTTTAAAAGACCACAATATTTTAAAATACAACATTGACATTTGGAGTTTAGGAAAAACTAAAATGACATTAATATTAATACCGAAACGAAATAACATTACAACGACGTCGAAATGCAAAATTAAAAAAAAAAACATTAAAATAAAGGGTATGGAAATAATGAATAAGTGATATAATTGGAAGATATTAGATAAATATAATGGTATATAAATAAATAAGAGAAAGTGGAATATAAAACTAATATTTCAATTTGGTGTAAAAAATAGAGTTCGGTTGGAGATGAGGTAGTGTTTGATGTGACATGTACTGTAAAATAGAGTAGAAAATTGTGTAATCGGGTGGAATTGGTCTTTAACTCTTCTAAAAAAAACATGGTGACCCAAAGTCCATTTAACTCCAAAGGCAAAGCATTTGAAGGGGCTAATGGTCCACCAATCAACGAAACGGGGTACTATTGTAATTTTAAATAAACCAATGCTGTGGTCAACTATTCACATATATCCACTTCGGTTGAGTAACGGTGTAAGTGTAACCTATCATCGCAGATTCTATATTTAACGGTTCCTTCAAAATTAGCATTAGGTTGTAAAAATAAAAAATAATAATTTAGTATGCATTGGGTTTGAAATTAAGACTGCAATTACTTTTCTTTTTTTCAAAAAATATAGAAGGTTTTATTTTTCCCTAGTAACTTTGAATGCAAATCCACCCGACAAACATTTAAATTTTGTCTCGTATTGATCATTTCGTATCCCACAAACAATACGTAACTTTACTATTAAAAAAAAAAAACAATACGAAGCTTGTCTTATTGCCATCACAAAGCACAAATCACTAAACACCTTCGCTACCCAACTTTTCCCCATAAAGAATTGAATATTATGAGAAAAAGACAACTTATCAAAAATGATAGTGGAAGATCAGTTTTTTTTCCCCTTCCTTTTTAGTCTTTCTAATCTAACAAAATATTTCCCAATTTTTTTACACGTCACCCAGAAATCACACTTGCATGAAGTGATCATTTTTAAAAATGTGAAGCCGTATCTAGTTTGAGAAGTCAAATGTTAAATTCAAAAATCTAAATCTTATATTTTTTTTCTAATTTATGTAATTTGATTGAAAGTTTGCATCATGTTACAATTTCCATTCTCACACCATGTAGAACACAATCAATTACATTTAATTTCGTTTCATGGATTCACACCCACACCACATGAATGAGATGCATATTAATCCTAATTATTGCCTTGTATTTGTAGTTGAATTTGGAAACAAAGGACTATGATGTGTCAATGTAGACAGATTATCGCGCGGTCGTACAAGTCGAATGGCGTGAAACAATGTCTAGTCACAAATCGTGTCGTGCGAGGGGTTAGATGTGACACACAAATGTCGATACTGAAAAGTGTTCCTGATTGACCTAGTCTCACGGACAAAGCGTCAAATGCACGAGGTCACTCTAGGAGCATCTAGCAAAATTGAGGATTGAACCAGAGATGAGTTGTCTCAGAACACGGCACCACACGCAAGAAGTGAGTAATGCATTCAAATATGGTTAACGAAGCATATGCGCGAGGTTGGTGGGTCCATCGGGAGGATCGTGTGCGCGATCGTGGTGGATGTATCAAGCGGGCTCCGCGCTGACCTTTATCATATATAGGCTCGTTTCCACCGGGTTCCTCCTCATGCAAACTAGCCATGCGGGTTCATCGCATAGCTGATCCTCTGCACTGTGCTTGATTACTCTTAGTTGACTCTATTTTGTTGTCTTTTAGTAGTTTTAGAGTGATGGGCTTGGAATTTGCTTCCGGCCTAATGTATTCGTGTGTTTTGATGGTGTCGATATGTATATTGAATACAAATTACAATAAATCAAATTCTAAATATCATGTAGTGTCATTCATACTAAGTCAGTACGAAAAATGTTTAAACATATATTCTAAATATCCCTTTAATATATGTTGTGTACTCAAGGAGAAACAAACATCTACGATGCTATAAGAAATCAAATAATCTATAAATAAAACCAACCAGTTAATTTTTTTAAACCATCCGTTTAATCTATGACAATTTTTTATAATGGTTTGATTTTATAAGTCGTTCTTAAATAGCTAAGTCTAATTTCAAATATTAAATATCAGCTTAGATCCATTCTTATCGGTTTCGATTTTATATATTGTTGAGTATCTTTTTGTTTTAAGACATTTAAACTAAATAGTTTGAGTTAAACATATAAATTTTTTAAGACATTTAAACTAAATAGTTTGAGTTAAACATATAAAATTTGAACTGGATATCAAGATAATTCAATTTTTTAATTATTTTTTATAGTTAAATTTATATAATGAAATATTAAAAGAGGATAACATCATATGTATCCCATGCGTACTTTTGGTCCAACTAGCCAATCCTCAAGCTTATTTTAACATGGGCGTTATAGATTTGTAGCAAAAAATAAGTTATCAAATTGGAATGTAGCCAACGTTTGCAAACGTTTAGGAAAATAGTCAATGACAATTATATTTGACTTAAATATCCTCATTAAACATGCTATAATTAACGAAGACGGAGGCGTCAAAGGTGTGTTCAGACCCAAAGGAACGACCGTCGAAAAGAGGGGCGGGAAACCCATGGTCCACTGTCGGAGAAAAAAATTGTAACGAGATGTGGGAGGCAAAAATCCAGCGAGAGTTGGGTTAGGTCATAAGACACCGGAGAACGGTGTCTCACCCCATAAATGGATGGTGGTGATTGAGAATGAATAAAGTTTAAATATTTTTTAGAGAGAAAAAATAAAAAGAGGAGAGAAACGTAGATTTAGAAGAAAAAAAAAATACACATGCAATATATATGTTTATGAGAAATTACCTCAACTACCACTATTTGATAAGTTTTTTTCAATCTCCCACCAAAAGCTTAATTTAGCAAAAAATGCTACTAATTCCACTTGTACAAATACAATTTTATCTTCAACAATTGATGTCAATTGTTGACATAGATGTCAACAATAGATGTCGATTGTTCACATCTATGTCAACAATAGATGCCGATTGTTGACATCTATGTCAACAAACATAAAATCCAAAACTCACAGATGTCAACAATAGATGTCACTTATTGACAACATGTTGATGGTAAAATTGTATTTGTAGAAGTAGCTTAGTAGTATTTTTGGTCAAATTAAGCTTTTGGTGGGAAATTGAAAAAAAAATATATCAAATGGTGGTAATTGAGGCAATTTCACTATATTTATATGGCACACAAGGAGAATTTTAGAAACTCGACCAAAATTTATGGATACATAAAATTATGTCGCACAAAGTTTTACAATAGAAAAAAGTTTTGAAAGAGCTTTATGTGTATTCGATTTTTAAGATGCTTTTTGTTGTTTCTTTTGTGAAAAGTATACATAAAATAAATAACTACTTATAGTTAGTGTTAAATTTACATCGATTTGTGATGTGCTTTATATTAAAATGTTATTCTTTTGTATTTACAAGTATTTTACCCTATTGTTAATGAAAATTTAGTGGATTTCTCAAAATAAATAAATAAATATATATATATATATATATATATATATATATATATATATATCCCTTCATTATATTGGCTCATTTATTGTATTATTGCTTCCTAATCACTTTCTACGACACTTTCAATCAAACAAACAACAAAAATAGAAACACACCATCCATTTTAGACAAATAGTCATACATGACATGAGAGTTGGTGTTTTTTTTCTTTTTACGGATGTCGATTAGTGTATGGACATCAAATACATATTTCATGTTTCCTAATAAAGTTGGGTTATTACTCATTATAATGATATTGCAACAACACGTTGGTTGGTTTTTAATATACACAACGGCATACTAAAAACTCGACCTAACTTAATATTGTGCTCTAAAAAGTGTGATGCAAATCAAATACATGGACAAAATATATACGCTGTTCTTTAAGGTTTATATACTTTACAGGCTCCTGACATGTTTATTCAATAAGAAATTGATTACGTAATAAATTCTACCCATGTGTTTTAATCTATAATTTTTCAATGGCTTGAAGAAACAGGACAATTACAGCTTATAATTACTATATATAATATATAGTCACTTTCTATGTCAAATCTTCAGTCAAAGTATTTTTTTAACGCATATGATAAGCTCCAGAACTAAATAAAGCTGTGATTTCGTATTTATATACGTTTCTAGAACAATGTTTCTAAAATTCAAAACATAAACAAACAACCAAAAATGTCATACAAATAAAAAGAGATTATAATAAGAAACTTTTTATTACATGTGAATATGGAGATTAAACCTTAATTTCACGGAGTTTAAGACATGATGTAACTATCGAATTAGGACGATTCTAGTTTCACGGAGATATCAGTTTTATTGCTAAAAAAAATTAGAAATTCTAGTTAATTAGCTTTATATATATATGTAATGTTTTCAGAAACATACACTTTTTTTTTTTCATGACAAAAATACCATATAGGTTTCAGTTGCACCGTTAAAAAAAATGGAAATACACGTGGCACACTCAAATTAAACACGATTTAATAAAAAAAAATTCAAATTATATTATATTATATGTGGCGGCCTTAAATACTTATTCTTCCGATTTAATAATGCAGCCATTATATTATACTTAAGCATTGATGATATTATAAAAAAAATTAATATTTATTTCTTAATATTATCAAACATTAATAATATTTTTTTAAGAAAAATACTTGATTACTTTTTTAATATTATAAACATTTTTTATTTTTTAAAACGATTTATTATTTCTATAATAACATTTTTAGAATATACTTAACTAATTTTTTATCAATAAAAATATATTATTGAAAGTGATTTAATAATCATTTCTTAAAATTAATTAAACATTAATTATATCAATTTTTTTTTAAAATGCTTAATTAATTTTTTAATATTCAAAACGTTTTTAATAATAATATTATTGCTTAATTATAATATTAAAGTCCTTTTTAATTAATATTTTTGTTATAAAAATAATATTATTAATATTTAATTAATTTTTTTTAAAAATTATTAAATCGTATTTAATCTGAAGCTGACACGTGTATTTTCGTCAAACTTAACTGACTTTATTTAACGGTGCAACTAAAACTCAATATTAAATATTTTTCTGAGAAAAAAATAAATGTTTAAGTGTATGTTTTCGAAAATATTAGGTATTTATTTTTTCATTTTCTATTTAAACAATGAAGGTTAAAAGCAATCAATATATTTCACAATTAAATTCATATATTACCAAAAAAAAATCGTAATATTAGAAGATAAATTGTAATAATAAAAAATAAGATTATAGAAGAAAAAAAAATTATTGAGTTCGCAGGGAAATCAACCATTAACTTGTCCGTTGTATATATATATATATATATATATATATATATACACATATATTCATTTATACAAAGTTTTCCTATTTTTTTGTAGGCTCTATGTAGATCCATCCCTGGCTATGATACCAATAGGAATTTCCTACTCAATTATGCAGAGTACTAAATGGGAAAGATATTTATAAAAAGCTGAAAAAGGAGAATAACGGTATAATATATATATATATATATATATATATATATATTAATATATATATGTATATATTGTGGACCTTGTTACATGCACGATCTTAATCCCCTAAATAAAGGCATATGGTCCTGATTGCAACTATGCCATCATTTTTATGCAAGCTTCAGAATTTACTATGTGATGTACATACTAACTTATTTATCATGTGAGATCTTTTTTGCTCAATTCATTACCTTTTAGTTTTCACTTTAAAGAAAAGTCATTTGTATTCGAATCAATTCACCACTAAAATAGCCATATATATCGTCACCTACGTAGAAACAAACTTGGAGATTTTTTTTTTATATAATTTTTAAAGTTCGCTATCTGTCGATTAAAATTTTCTAGACGTATTAGTAGGTTTTCTCGTAAAGAAATAATCTGTGACATAGCATCCCTACAATAAGTGAGCAGAGATGACAATTTTACTCGCTACCCGTTATTCGATCCGGGATCCGGTTTAAACAGGCCGAGTAAGATCCATTTTTATCGAGTAAACGAATCCGGATAACGGGTCTATTTTAAATCGAGTTCGGGTAACAGAATAAGTAGACCGATCGGACCCTTAACCGTTATCATTCTTAATAATAAGTTTGTAACGTGTTGCATAGATGCAAGGTTTCAAATGCCGTTTTTGTTGTCGTTTCGAGTCTCTTGATTTACGGAAAATCGATACGTCGACGGAAAATCAAATGGAAAATGTGGAAAATGGTAACTGATATGCCGTTTTCGATGGAAAACCGACAAGCCGACGAAAAATCGAACGGAAAAAATGTGGCATAATATATTAAAAATATACATATATATATACATATATATCTTCAATTTTAAATTTGTAAAATATATGGTACTTAATATATGTATGATATTTATTTTAAAAGTTTATTGGAATGTATATATTATATCTTTAAAAGTTTAATTATATGTCTCTCAAAAAAAAAGTTTAATTATATGTATGTCTAATATATTTATATTTTGACACAATGTATATATTCCTTTACTCTATCTCTCTATAGTCTATATATATATATATATATATATATATATATATATATATGTATATATGTATATATACATGTATTTAAGAGAAACGTTTAAAAAATACAATAACTATCCTTTAAAAGGTTGTTAGAATAATATACGTAATATATAAAGTTTTAGTTTTAGTTGATAGAAATTCCGGCCGAATTCATAGTTTTAAAATACTTGTCAGCCCGTAGCTTGAATAATCATACAATATAAGATGTCATAAATTAAAATATTAGACT
>NC_142764.1:20010647-20085244 GCF_054948205.1 Urtica dioica subsp. dioica | reverse complement strand
AGTTCAGAGACGATTGGGCTTCGATGATCACTGGTATGAATGCCTTGAATCTTAAAACCCTAGCAATTCTAGTTTGCGAATTTTTTTTTTTTTTTTTTTTTTTGTATTGTGAGGAATTGGATTAGGGGATATATATAAACTGTGTTTCATCGGACAGTTTGTGGACCAAACATGTATACATTAGAGCTTCAAATTTCCTAATCTGAGCATTGATTTATTAGACCATGAAAGAGCAGTCTTTAATTGGGTTTCTCAGTAAGGATTGCTCTTGATCATCTGGTATAATAGCTTATGTAATTATTTATTTACTGTGTTAATGTTGTTAGAGGGGCGATCCTCTTCGCACCACTGGAATTATCGAACTCGACTCTCTCTGAGAAGGAGAAAGAGAAGAAGAGAAGAGAAAGAAGAGTTTTTTTTTTTTAATTTATTATTATAAAAATAATAAAACGAGGGTATATTGATAATTGCACATACACTACAACAAAAACTGGCAACAGCCGCGACAAAAGTCGTGGCTGTTGCTATGAAAGTCGTGGCTGTTGGTACTACAGCCGCGACAACTGCCACGACAAAAGTCGTGGCTGTTGCCCCGTTGCTGTTGATAACGTGACATTTAACGTCCAAAATTAGACATAAGTGGCAACGTGTAATAACGTCATTAGTTAAGAGATTCTCAATGCAACATTTCCGAGTCCAGGGGGTGAAATGAAATCGAGGTACGAGTCCAGGGGGTAAAAAAGAAATTAATTCTTTATATTAATATTACAAATTTATCACTGAAACAAGATCTTAGTGGAATACTTGCATATTAAATGACCAGTATGAGCATAATAAAATAGCTATAATAAAAGTATAATGTTTCATATTATAGTGTAGATTAGAAATTGAGATCCAAACTTATTAAGTAGTAAATTATCTACTAGTTTTGATAACTTAAGTAGTAAAATTCAAATAAAAAGGATGAATAATTCATAAATCGTCTAGAATTGTGTTGATATCTACCTTTATAATGCCAATTTTAGTAAACTAAAACTGATTAAAACACATTGTATAACGACAACATTAGACTACAACTCAAAAGATATAAGTGGTATTTTTCTTAAAATTATAGTAATAGTTAGCTCCCTCTCAAATGAATTCATGGTTACTTCCTTGCATGCATTACCTCAGCGCAAGTGATTCATATGTAATAGATATGTAATAAATGGAGGCTACTTTGTATTATTGAGTGTTTGGTGTGTTGGGTTCTCATCTCAAAAAGTGTTTTTGAGATAAAAAAAAAAAATAGGAAACAAAAAGTGAAAATTGTGTTTGGTAAAATTTTCGAAAATTTTTTTAAAAAAATTTTGAAGTTGTTTTGTAAAAGAGTAAAGAAAACTGAAAACAAATAAAATGTGTTTTTGGAAATTTTTTTCTTCTCTTCTCTCCTCATTCTCCTCACTCGCGCGTAAGACTTGAAAAATTAAAAATAAATACGGCCATCTTCTTCAATCACCACCGAGCCTTACCATCGCCGCCAAATAGTTTTCATTTTTTTCATTTTTTCAAAAGGTGTACCAAATAGTTTTCATTTTTTCAAAAACAAAAATGAAAACTGTACCAAACAGTTTTTTTCAGTTTTTTCAATTTCTCAAAAACAAAAATGAAAACTGTACCAAACAGCTTTTTGAAAACAACTGCAAAATAATTTTTCAGTACAACTACAAAAATTAGAAAATAGAAAACAAAAACTTTTTGAGTTAACTACCAAACGGTTGTTTTCTACTTTCTAATTTTTGTAGTTGTACTGAAAAATTATTTTGCAGTTGTTTTCAAAAAGCTTTTTGGTACAGTTTTCATTTTTGTTTTTGAGAAATTCAAAAACTAAAAAAACTGTTTGGTATTTAACTACCAAACGGGCCCGTGAGTATTCAAAAAAACCAAAAAAATCAGACACGCACGAGTGAAAGAGAGAAGAAAATAGTTAAAAGGAAAAATGATATGAAGTAGCCAATTCAAACTATGATTTTTGCAAAATAGCCATAGTTTCATTAGGTATAGCAGAATAGCCAATTGAGACTACTACGACTTTTAATCTTGTCTTGATTAATTTTAATCCAGCCTTCATAAAGCTTACATTCTGTCTTTATAGTTCGTTGGGATTAAATTTAATCCAGCTTATATTAATCTTATTTGGACTAATTTGTTTATAGTTGGCAAACTATGGTTATTTTGCAAAAGTTTAAGTTCTATTTGGCTATATAGACGTAAATACATATTTTTTAATTAAAATAAACTTAGTTAGATTTTGGTCAAAAAAATATTAAAAACGTCGTACTCGTCTTATAATCTCATCGGCTAAACAAAGGGCTGTTGGGCCATATACATAAGAAATCATGGCCTAAAAGGCCTGACGGTTTTTAAATTTTAACCAGCAGAAATAAATAATACTTTCCTGGAAAGCGATGTGAAGTTGAAAAGTCACAGTTTCTCCAGAGAACCCAGAAAGACGAAGGAACTCGAAGCTTTTGCTTTGCTTACAAGTTACAGAAAACACTTTACTCTGCTTCGCGGCTTATTCTGGATCACATGGATCGCCATGAAGGTCGAGGTCGAGATCGAGGGTCTCATCGAAGAAGTCATGGCCGTTCTGGCGGTCGGCTTTTTCCCGCCACCGCCTCTCAAAGTTATCGTCCTCGCTTCACTGTAATCCCCACTCTCTCTTTCTCTCGCTCTAGTCTAGTGTATTTTGTTAGGGAAAACGTTTTTTTTTTTTTCATTATTCTTTTCAAACTGGTAAATGTGTAACCTTTTAGGGTTTTAAACGTTGAACGGCTTCGTGGACAAAAGAAAAAAATATACGAAAAATTTATATGCCTTACATTTTTTGTCTGGTGATCTATAGTACTCGTTGAAAAAATATTTTGGTATCAAACTTCTTCTTTTGTTCTCTCAGTTTGGTTCTATATCATATAAAAACGTTTATATTTTGATGTTGAAATATAATTAAATTAATAATAAAAAAAAACTCTGTATATTGGTCGAAATGAAGTAATAAACCTTATTAATCTTTTTATATCTGGGTGGCGAAAAAAACTAGGTTATATAATTGTGGATACATTTTAGGGCTCGGGATTGGCTTCTCATGAAGGGCAAGAACATTTGAATTCTGAGGAAAAGCGTCAAGATGGTAACAACCCTAGCGACTCGTCGAGTTGTGCCAATGTTTCAGGCAATCCCATAAGGCGAAGCCCAGAAGATTCGTTGGCTGATAAAGAGACAACGAGGCACATGAAGCCAGATATGTCTTATGAGCCTTCACCAATTAAGGGACTTGAATCTTGTCAAACTCCTTTGCAAAATTTGTCCTATGCTTCGCGGGCTCTTCCAGATCACATGGATCGTCACAAAAGTCAGGGTCGAGGGTCTTATCGAGCCAGTCCCGGCCCTTCAGGCGGCTGGCGATCTTCGCTCCCCGCCTCTCAACATCATCATCCTTGCTTCTCTGTAATCTCTCTCTCTCTCTCTCTCATTTAGTGTCTCCTTTTAGGGCTAGTGTTTTTTCCCCTTTTTTTCAAACTGGTGTGTGTATCTCAGTTTTTATGTTATTAAATGTTTTGGCGTTGATTGGTTTAATACGCCTTATGTTTTGTCTGGTAATTTATTCAAGTGGTTTTGTAGTATAAAATTTGGTATCAAAATTTTTGTTTCTTCTCTTAGCATTTCGGTTACATTGGTGTTTTTGATGTCCCGATAAAAAAAAAAAAAAAAAAAAAAACTTATATTTCGGGTCAAAGTGAGTTATTATTATCGCTGGTAGAATATTTTAAGGTTGTATAATTGTGGGTGAGTTTTAGGATCCGGTATCATCTTCTCATGGAGGACCAGAACGTTCGAATTCTGGAGAGAAGCGTCGAGATGGTAACAGCCCAAGCGAACCGTCGAGTTGTGCGAGTGTTGAAAGCAATCAGATAAGGCAAAACCCAGCAGATTTGTTGGCTGGTAAAGGGACAATAAGGGACATGAGATCAGATATGTCTTCTGGGCCTTCACCAATCAAGGCACCTGAAACTCCTACGCAAAATTTATATTCTGCTTTGCGGCCTCTTTTGGATAACATGGATTGCCATGAAGGCCGAGGGTTTGATCGTCGTCGCATCACTGTAATCTCTTTCTCTCTCAGCTTCTTATTTGGTGTCTCTTGTTATGGACTAGAGTTTTTTTCTTTCGTCTTTTCAAACTGCTGAGTTTGTGTTTGTTGGTGTTTAGAGTTTTAAACATTTGGGTGTTGATAGGTTCTGTGGATGAAGGGAAAAAAAGGAAAAATTAATATGCCTTTTACTTTGTCTGGTGATCTAATAAAGGGATTTTGTAAAAAATAAAATTTGGTATAGAACTTTGTTTTTCTTTCCTTCTTTTAGCATTTGAGTTATGGTGTTTCTATTGCTCAAAATAACGTTTGGGCTTCATATTATAAAAAGAGTGACTTGGTTCCACTGGAGCCATAGACAGTCTCGAAAACCAAGTAATTTCAGTTGGGCCCGAAATAAAATTTATATTTTGATCTAGTGATAAAAAAAAAACCATATTTCGGGTCAAAGTGAAGTATTGTTACTTTGTTTTAGTTGTGTAATTATCGCTGGCAGCAAACTTTTTTGGTTATATAATTGTGGATGCATTTTAGGGTTCGGGATGGTCTGCTTATGGAGGACAAGAAAAATTGAATTCTAGCGATAAGCATCAAGATGCCAACAGCCCTGGTGAACCGTCAAGTTGTGCAAGTGTTAAAAATTACCAGATTAGGGAAAACCCAGCAGATTCATTGACTGATCATGGGAGAATAAATCACCTGGGACGAGAGGGACCTTCACCAATTAGGTCACCTGAAACTAGTTCAACTCTGCCAAATTCATCCTCTGATTCACAGCCTTTTCTGGGCCACACGGATCGTCATGAAGGCCGAGGTCGAGGTCGAGGTTGGCAGTCTTCCACCAAAGCTCAACGTGATCCTCATGGTTTCACTGTAAGCTCTCTCTCTCTCTCTCTCTCTCTCTCTCTCTCTCTCTCAGAGCCTCTGGTATAGCTTCTCTTGTTAGGCTACTGTTATTCATTTTCTTATAACTTTTGGTGCTGATTTCTTCGTGGATGGAAAAGATGGAAAATTAATGCCCTTTCTCATTTTGTCTGGTGACCTGTTCAAGTAACTTTTTTAGATAGCAATTTTGGGTACCAAATCTTTTTTGTTTTCTTCTAAGCGTTTTATTGTTGCAGTAGTGCTTTAATTGCTTAAGTCCACATTTGGTTCTCTCTCTCTCTCTCTCTCTCGTTAGCATTTTGGGTCAACATGAAGTATAACTTTGGTTATTTGTATGTATAATCGTTGGTGGCAAATTTTATAGTGTGAATAATTGTGAATGCACTGTAGGATCCAGGATTATCTTCTCACAGGGGACAAGAAAGAATGAATATTGGTATTCAGTGTCGAGATGGTAACAGCCCTAATGAACCGTCGAGCTGTGCAAGTGTTGATAGCAATCTAATTTGGCGAAACCCAGCAGCAGATTCAATGACCGGTAATGCGCCAATTAGGTGTCATCTTGCGAATCTAGATATGTCTTCTGGGCCTTCATCAGTTAAGGGACCTGGAACACCGGGTAGTGATGGTAAATCTGATAATTCTAAGCAGGTCTTTGATATATGTTTAACCAAGAAAACCAATTTGGTTTCGTTGCAACCTTCTTTACTTGATAAGAACAGAGAGAAACGGAAAGAATCACAGACCATGGAAAGGAAAAACTGGCGTGAGTTAAGAAAAGGGATGATTCTTCTTAAAGGTTATCTTTCTCGAAACGACCAGGTGCGTTTTTTTTTTAATCCCCCTCTCACACCCACACAATTAGACACTGACATCTAGATATAATTCGAGTAAAATAATTCAGTGAAAGAAACTTAATTTTTGTGATCTTAACTTGGGAGTTTGGTTCCTGTACTCAATTACTACTTAAAAATGCATTATGTTTATCTTTGATATCGTGCATTGTTTGTAGAGGCAGTCATTATTTCATATGGGTTTGATGTGATTACAGATCAAAATAGTGAAGCAATGCCGCAATTTGGGAATAGGTACAGGTGGTTTCTACCAACCTGGTTACCGCGATGGAGGAGAACTTCATTTGAATATGATGTGCCTTGGTAAAAATTGGGACCCCGAAACAAGCAGTTACGGGGATCATAGGCCCAGCGACGGTGCTAAACCACCCAGAATACCTACCGAGTTCGATCATCTGGTACAGCGAGCCATCAAGGATTCTCATTCTTTCATAGAGGAAAACTATGGAGTTGGGACAGCAGAGAAGCAACTTCCATGGATGACACCAGACATCTGTATTGTGAACTTCTATTCCTCGAGTGGCCGGCTTGGCCTTCATCAGGTTTTGTATAATGTCTTTTCTTACTCATCATTTTATTGAACTTCCCAATCTTGTTGAATTTAAATGCCCATTATGTCATTGCCTATAGGATCGCTCTGAAAGCGAAAGAAGCCTCAGGCAAGGATTGCCTGTTGTCTCCTTTTCCATTGGAGATACTGCGGAGTTCTTGTATGGCGATCAAAGGGAGGTCGATGAGGCAAGTATGGTTGACCTAGAATCTGGAGATGTTTTGATATTCGGTGGAGAGTCTAGGAAGGTTTTCCATGGTGTTAAAGCTATCAAACCGGACACTGCTCCAAAGACCTTAATCAGTGAATCAAATCTCCGTCCCGGGCGGTTGAATCTTACATTCAGACGGTACTGAAAGTCCATCACTTGTAATGGCTCGGCGGTGATGCTTGAAGAATATGGTTTTGGTAATGTTATAGGATTTTGGACAGAAATGTTTGTACAGTTCCAACTTCTTAAGTACAGGTTTTGTTAGTGATAAAGCAATGTTATGTATTTATGTTTTGGAATTAAATGGGCAGATAAAGATGCGTAGCTTATGTCAAACCATCTAGCTGCCAATGTCAATGGTTGTAACTTCATATGTAACGCATCTTTTATGTTACTTAACATGGTACAAAATGTTTTCTCGTATTATATCCAGTGTGTAATTCTTATGGTTAATATGTTCGATTCAAGTTTTTCTCGTACAAATCTCTCTCTCTCTCTCTCTCTCTCTCTCTCTCTCTCTCTCAAGTTGCCTTTTCAGTCACCCCAAGCTGCAGAAGCTGGCTGCCAGAAAAATATGTGGCCGCATGAAACCTTGTGCAGCAAATCGTGAAAAAAAAAAAAGCAATGGACTTAATGCCGCTTATTCAAATTTCTTTAATAATAATATTTATAGTATGGAATAAGAAGATAATGCATTTTTTTAATAGGGAATATTATTATGATATATTCATAGATTGGAATAAATTCTACTTGAATAAGAAGATAATGCTTTTTTTGATAGGGAATATTATTATGATATATTCATAGATTGGAATAAATTCCACTTCTTAAAAGACAAAATTCCAGTTCTTAATGTAGGAAGACTTCAACCATTAACGACGGAATTGATCAAACCGAAGTGGAACCTTCTTTCTGGTTTGTTTCGATTCACGAAATAAATAAAATAAAATAATTTTTTAAACCTAAAATATAAGAAAAAAAAATTAGTGAACAATATCGTTTTGGTAATGGAATTTCCAGTTCCGTGAACAACCGGAACGAAATTTCCAGTTATGAAAATAGCGTCGGAAGATACGGAACCAATAGCTCATGTTGATTCGAATAGGAAGTCTATTTACAGTGTAACACTAAGAATATGAAAGTGAATATGCTCTATTTATTAATAGTAAAAACCGGTGATAAAAATTATACAAATAGTAGTGATAATAATTATAAGAAAAATTACATGCAGCGACGGACCCACTAAGGGGCCAGGGTGGGCCAGTGACCCCCCTGAAAAAAAAAAAAAAAAAAAATTAATGTACTTCTGAATTTTTATGGGCTGTGGCCTGTGGGCCAATGATAGTTGGGATTAATTTTATGGGCTTGGTCAGAATTGGGCTTATTATGGACTGGGTATTATTTGGCTGATTGGAAATTTGTGAAGAAGCGGTAAACACATTTCTGGTCGCTGGTTGTTGGCGAACTGGGTATTATTATGTTCGCTGGTTGTTGGCTTGTGCTACACACTTTTCTGCTTTAGAAAGAAACTCAGGCAACTTCTCAACATCGAGGTCAGAGGTAAATACAAACCATTCGAGTATCGATTTGCATATTTTTTATTTTATTTTCATTACCTTATTGAAAGCTTTTTTGTGTGAATTCAGTGAAGTTTTGTGACGACTTTTGTCCGGCTGTTGTGCGCTGGTTCAGGAACAGCGTGAATCGGAGATCCGAAACTTCAAAGGTTCGTTTTTTTCTTTCCCTCAATATGATCTTTGAATTATGACTGGTTATATAAGCTCATGGTATGGTAGGTTCATAAATCCTGTGAATGAATGGTTTATTGATCCTAATCATAGATTGAGATGGACAAAGAGAGCATATAGAGAATGGTTGATACAGAAAAGAGCTCTCTTCATAGTTTATATTGATATGATGCTTTGTTGATCATTTAATGACGAAACTAATTTTTGCCAGGTGACGGCAGAGACTAAGGAATGGGTTTAAAGTTAAGGAAACTAAATAGATGTTTTTTCTTAGGTTGTATGTTAAAATCTCATGTAAATACCTGTTTCTCCTCCAAATCTTCAAGCTCATAGATATCCATAGCCAAGTACATTTTCTGTTTTGTTTGTTTGTTTTGTCTGTTTTTGTGGCCACTGTAGGTTTTTAGTTTTAAAAAATGCATCCAGTCTCTTGAACATATTATCTTTGAGTAGGGCACAAGTCACAAGTGTTCATAGTTGAATTATAGATTTCATTCTCTTATCAGCTCATTTATAAAGTTATTTATACATATTATATTATACTTTGTAAAATAGGCATGTTGAAGTTTTTGAAGCGATCATTAGACTCACCAATTCCTTCGGGGAAAAATGACGATGAAGCTAAATTGAGGAAAGATGAATTTGATCCAACAAACCTCGAGGCGGATCCCGGAAAAAGAATTCCTATTTCGGGTTACCATCCTAATATTCGAGACGATGTGCGGAGAGCATACATACTAAAAGGTCCTTGCCAACCAAGTCTTGTTTGTTTTCCATTCAAAAATTATGGAGAGAAGCGACGCCGTTTCAATCGCCATATTGGGAATCACAAGCGAGTTCTCGAAGTCTTTACAAAGAAGGGATCAAGATATCGTGAATGCTATGACTTTGGAGAAATTATCCAAGCGAAGATTACAATTGATGCGAGATGAGGGATGGCAAGCATTCTATGATCAAGTTGTTTCTTTTTGTGAAAAACACGGAATTGATGTTCCCGAAATGAATGGTGTATTTAAAGCTCGAGGGAGATCAAGACGTGGAGTTCAAAATCCTACGAATATGCATTATTTCCGTGTGGACATGTTCTACTCAGTTATTGATATGCAACTTCAAGAGTTAAATGATCGTTTCACAGAGGCCAACACCGAGCTTCTTTTATGTGTAACATGTTTGTGTCCCAATGATTTATTTTGTGGCTATGACAAGCAAAAATTGATTCGTCTTGCTCAAATCTATCAAGAAGACTTCTCTCCTATTGAGCTTTTGAAACTTGAAGATCAACTCGAAACATATATTCTTGATGTGCGCTCCAATGAAAACTTTGATAGATTGCAAGGGCTTGGAGATCTTGCGAAGAAGATGGTCGAGACAAAAAAGGATAAGGTATATCCTTTAGTCTTTTTGCTTATTACGCTTGCATTAATTCTTCCCGTCGTTACCGCAACAGTTGAAAGAGCATTCTCTAGTATGAATTTTGTGAAAAATCGCTTACGCAATAGAATGGGAGATCGATTCATGAATGACAACTTGATCGTGTATGTTGAGAAGGAAATATCTGATAGCATCGACAATGAAGTAATTATAGAACGTTTTCAGCTTATGAAAACTCGTCGGATGCAATTATAATATGTACGTTGCTACTTAATATTTTGTTGTTTATCTTCATATATATGTTAAACTTTTTGTTTGGTGAATTAGAAAAATATTGATTACATTTTTTTGTTTGTGCCCCCCCTTCTATGAATTTCTAGATCCGTCACTGATTACATGAACTAAGTCACGCGAAACATTTGAACTGCAAATTAGCCAACGTTGCAAAATTGTTTGAAAAGTAATCAATAAACATGAGGTGACAATTCGTGTATTTCTAATATGCCCATTTTATCCTTTTATTTTCAATTAATTTATGAAAAATTAGTCGGACTAAGTCACTTGAAACGTTGGTATTGCAATCTAGTCAACGTTCACCTAAGTTTCAAATCTATCCACGAATGATGACGTGACTTTATTATTCATTTTGCAAATTACTATATTATCCTCTATTAAAATCGACTACATCAACATGTAGCCAACGTTTTGATTGGCCAAATAATGCAATTAATACACGTCAACTTTTTCCTTTTAAAAAAAATTGCACGTCAACTTTTAATAGTCCATGATATTTTATTTCCTTTTTTATAGTTAAATTAATTGATTTGAAAAAGACATTCAAATTTGCGTAATCCATAATGTAAGACAAGTTTTCTTTGGTTAATTTCAGTTAAGTTTCGTTTATTTTACATGCGATAAGTTTTGGCTGGCTGAAACGTGGCTAGTAGTTGGTTGTTTTTTTTGGTTAATTTCAGTTAAACTTAGTACATGTGTTTATAATTTTTATATGTATATGAAATTAATTATCTGTATTTGAAATCGTGTAACATTATTTTCGTCGAAATTTCAGTGTCCAAACTCATAATCAATAAATCTTAATTATTGATTTTTTAGATGTCAATATATTTTGTCAACAAATTTTTTTTATGTCAATAAATTTTCAACAAATCTAAAATTTTTAAAGAAATTCTCAGAATGTTTGAAGATTTATTGACATCTATGTAAATAAATTGAAAAAATGTGAATAAATTTTCAAACGAATTCCCAAATTCTTCAAATGAAAAAAACTTAAAAAAAAGGATCAAGCGGCTAAATGGCCAAATATAACTTAAGGATTTGCAAAATAGCCAAAGTTTATCAAGTATAAGCAAAATAGCCAAGCTGCGATTAATCCAGACAGGATTAAATTTAATCCAGACAGGATTTCTGGATTAAATTTAATCCAGGCAGGATTAATTTAATTCAGAGATTTTATTCAGCCCTAAAATTTAATCATCGACCTTCTTCTCCAACCTCCTTCCAGTCACCGCAATCGCACAGATCTTACCTCCCGTCGGACTCTCCGTCACGGCGGCGAAGACGAGGAGATCGACGGAGATTCGGGACTCTCCGTCACGCTACGGCGATGAGGAGGGCCACCAGGTCGGAGCTGCTACGGAAGTGCGCAGCGCAGCTGGCCGACGCGGCGGTGGAGGATCTGGTGAGAAAGGTCGGTGACGACGTGCCGGAGGCAGCGACGGTGAGGAAGGTCGGGAGGCTCGTTGATCGGTATCTTCAGGTGGTGGCCATGGATGTGAACATGCCTGTTTCCAAGTTCGTGACTTTGGCTGAGTGTGTAGTGCCTGATCTGGGAGAGTATGGTTATTTTGCCTAACCTAATGAAACTATGGCTATTTTGCGAAAGCCATAATTTGAATTGGCTAGTTCATGCCATTTATCGTTAAAAAAAATTGCAAACGATTCTATGAGAACGAAAGTGAAAGCCGTGAGCATTCAGCAATTCAAAACCCAAAAAATCAGACACACACTAGTGAGAGAAAGAGAAAAGTGATTAAAAAACGTAAATACACTAATATAAATTTATTAGATTTTGATCCAAAAAAATATATTAGAAAAGTCTTACTCGTGGTATAATCCCATCCGTAAACAAAAGGGATGTTGGGCCATATACATAAGAAATCATGGCTTAAAACCAGGGTCTGACTTTCCGGGGGAACCGGCCAAGAACCGACGAACCGGAGAGAACTGGGAGGAGACGTGCATTAACTGTGTTCCGCAACCTGAACCCGGTCGAACCGGACCGGATCCCGTTTTAAATATAAAGAAGTTGGGCTTGTTTTCGGGGAAACCTAGCATCCCGAGTCAGATTTTGACGAAACCCTCCCAACCGATTTCGTTTTCTCTAGCCTTCGTTTGCTCAAATCCCCCCTCGTCTCGCGAATTCCGGCAAAGTGACTGCGCTTCCCGGCGGATCCTATTTGTCGCTGCCTTCGTTTGTCAAGATTCCGAGATTTCCGAGAGGTACGTGTCTACAGTTTCGGAGATTTGGGGATTTTTTCATTTTTTTCAAAAACTTGTGTTTTAATTATAGAATTTGATGATGAACGATGCGATGTCAATGTCAGGTAGTAATGACGTTGATATGTTGACTTCTGAATTTGAATTGTTCTCTATTACACCCGACGGCTCTGAGACTGGTTATCCACTGCCAACGGTGTCATACGACCCTTACGAGAACTAGTCTTACTCATCATATCCTTACGTCCCCATCCTCGTCCCCGTAATCCCGATAATCGCAGTGGAGGACACACATGAGTCATACAATGTCTACAGTCAAACCTCTTTCACACGTTGGGAGGACGGATATTGTCCGCACTCGCCCATCATTAGTTTTAGCCAGGAGTCCTACGATTATCACTTACGTATGTGGATGAACACATATTCTAGTTCCATGACGTAATATTAGTATAACATGATGGTGGATGATCAACCACGCCGCAGATCTAGGTCGCACAGATCTCCACCCCCGAGACACTCCACTTATAATTAGTGTATTTTGTCGTACGTGTTGTAATAAATTTATACTCTACTTATGGTACTTTTTGTTTAAGAACTCAATTTATGCTTGGTATTAACATTTGACGTTTGAAGTTTTAACTATGAAAAATATGTTTATTATTGTAAAATATTTGTCTGAGTACCCTTCGGTTTCCTACATTTTTTGTCGGTTTCCTCTACGATAACCGGTTTCCTACCGGTACTGATTTTTTTTTAATACCCTTCGATTTCTCTTCCGATAAGCGATTTACCCCTAAAATTGAAGTCTCGGTCGGAAACAAAATGTGAGAATGGAATGGAATGAATTCATAAAACTTACCATTATGTTTGGTTTATTTTTATTTAATGGAATTATTATTCCATGGAATAATTTGATTTGAGGTAATCAACATTACTTAGCATACTTGGAATGAGCCATTCCATCTCGTAATCGATTATTTTACGATATCTACACCTATTGAAAATTCAAATTCAATCAAATAAAAAAAATTAAACCTGACTGGCGATACGAACAAAAAAAAAACACCATTAAACAAACACCATCGCCGACGTGCTGCGCTGCGGCGGCGCGCCGCCCTCTTCAACCTCTTCCTCCACTCCGCCAACCGCGCCAGGGCCGTCGCCCTCTTCAACCTTCCTCTCCCCAATTCGCCATCAAACCTACTCCAAAACCCTGAAACAAAAATAGCCAATCACAACCATCAAATCCCAATCCAACGGCAACGATTCCTCCGCCGACGCCAGTGACCGAATAATCTCCGCAGTCTGTTACTTCTACCCTCTCTTCGACGGAGTCCAGTACGAAGGGAAATTACGTCCTCACTGAGTTCCCTCCCATCCGGACCGCCGACATGGTCGACGAGATCAAAGAATGGCTCCTTCGAGATGCCATCGCTGTTGTTGTGTGGGTGTTCATTGAAGACAGTGGAAAATCGATCGGTGATAAAGCTTCTTCTCACGGTGTTAATGAAATGAAGAAAATATATGCATTCATAATTTTATACTTTTCAGGTACTGATTTGTTAAATTTATGGAGACATGTATTGTCGATATTGTTTTCTAATTATTGTTTATGTTTTTCTTAGTTGATTGTTATTGTTGATGTTATTGTGTATTACGTTTACTATCTTAGATTTTTATTTTGGGATTTGTAAATACAAAAGAAAAGTTGCAGACAAGGTTAGAGAAACGATGAAGATGAAGTGGGAAGAAAAAGGTAAATTAGGCATATGTTTTTTCATAACCAAGTCATTCTCATATTTGCAAAAATATAAACCAAACAATAGAATATATTTTCTATTCCATTCCATTAGCATTCTTATTCTTATTCCTATTCTCATTCCATTTTTCGTTGCAAACCAAACACGCCAAAGGGTAAGGGCGAATCTTGCCTAAAAGGCCTGACGGGTTTTAAATTTAAATCAGCAGAAATAAATACTTTCCTGGAAAGCGATGTGAAGTTGAAAAGTCAGTTTCTCCAGAGAACCCAGAGAGACGAAGGAAATCGAAGCTTTTGCTTTGCTTACAAGTTACAGAAATCACACTATACTCTGCTTCGCGGCTTATTCTGGATCACATGGATCGCCATGAAGGTCGAGGCCGAAACCGAGGCTCTCATCGAAGAAGTCGTCGGCTTTTTCCCGCCACCGCCTCTCAAAGTTACCGTCCTCGCTTCACTGTAATCCCCACTCTCTCTTTCTCTCGCTCTAGTTTAGTGTATTTTGTTAGGGCAAACGTTTTTTTTTTTTTTTTCATTATTCTTTTCAAACTGGTAATTGTGTAAGCTTTTAGGGTTTTAAACGTTGAACGGCTTCGTGGGCAAAAGAGAAAAAATATGAAAAATTAATATGCCTTACATTTTTTGTCTGGTGATCTATAGTACTCGTTGGAAAAATATATTGGTATCAAACTTCTTCTTTTGTTCTTGTCTAATCGTTTCAGTTACATCGGTGTTTTAACTGCTTTATATCGCAGTTAGGTTCTATATCATGTAAAAACATTTATATTTTGGATGTTGAAATAATCAAATTAATAAATAAAAACTCTGTATATTGGTCGGAATGAAGTTCTAAAACTTATTAATCTTTTTGTAGCTAGCTGGGTGGCAAAAAAAATTAGGTTATATAATTGTGGATGCATTTTAGGGCCCGGGATTGGCTTATCGTGAAGGGCAAGAACATTTGAATTTTGAGGAAAAGCGTCAAGATGGTAACAACGGCGACTCGTTGAGTTGTGCCAATGTTTCAAGCAATCCGATTAGGCAAAGCCCAGAAGATTCGTTGGCTGATAAAGAGACAACGAGGCACATGAAGCCAGATATGTCTTATGAGCCTTCACCAATTAAGGGACCTGAAACTTGTCAAACCCCTCTGCAAAATTTGTCCTATGCTTCGCAGCCTCTTCCAGATCACATGGATCGTCACAAAAGACAGGGTCGAGGGTTTTATCGAGCCATTCCCGGCCGTTCAGGCGGCTGGCGATCTTCGCTCCCTGCCTCTCAAGATCATCATCCTCGCGTCTCTGTAATCTCTCTCTCTCTCTCTCTCTCTCTCTCTCTCTCTCTCTCTCTCTCGTTTAGTGTCTCTATTTAGGGCTAGTGTTTTTCCCCCTTAGTTTCAAACTGGTGTGTGTGTGTCTGTCATATTTTAGGCTTTTAAATGTTTTGGCGTTGATTGGTTTACTATCCCTTATATTTGTCTGGTAGTTTATTTATTTAAGTGATTTTGCAGAAATAAAATTTGGTATCAAACTTTTTGTTCTCTCTTTTAGCATTTTAGTTACATTGGTGTTTATACTGCTTAAAAATCACGTATTGGTTTTATATCATAGAATAAAATTATATTTTATGATGTCAGTATAAAAAAAAAGAATCATATTTCAGGTCAAAGTGAAGTATTATTATCTCTGGTAGAATATTTTTAGGTTGTATAATTGTGGGTGCATTTTAGGATTCGGGGTCATCTTCTCATGGAGGACCAGAACGTTCGAATTCTGGAGAGAAGCGTCGAGATGGTAACAGCCCAAGCGAATCGTCGAGTTGTGCGAGTGTTGAAAGCAATCGGATAAGGCAAAACCCAGCAGATTTGTTGGCTGGTAAAGGGACATTAAGGGACATGAGATCAGATATGTCTTCTGGGCCTTCACCAATCAAGGCACCTGAAACTCCTATGCAAAATTTATATTCTGCTTTGCGGCTTCTTTTGGCTAACATGGATTTCCATGAAGGCCGAGGGTTTGATCGTTGTCACATCAGTGTAATCTCTCTCTCTCTCTCAGCTTCTTATTTGGTGTCTCTTGTTATGGACTAGAGTTTTTTTCTTCCGTTTTTCAAACTGCTGAGTTTGTGTTTGTTGGTGTTTAGGGTTTTAAACATTTGGGTGTTGATAGGTTCTGTGGATGAAGGGAAAAAAGGAAAAATTAATATGCCTTCTACTTTGTCTGGTGATTTAATAAAGGGATTTTGTAAAAAATAAAATTTGTTACAGAACTTTGTTTTTCTTTCCTTCTTTTAGCATTTTTAGTTATGGTGTTAATATTGCTCAAAATAACGTTTGGACTTCGTATTATAAAAACAGCGACTTGGTTCCACTGGAGCCATAGTGAATGCATGGTGTCGAGAACCAAGTAATTTCAGCTGAGCCCGAAATAAAATTTATATTTTGATAAAAAAAAAAAAAAAACATATTTCGGGTCAAAGCGAAGTATTGTTACTTTGTTTTAGTTGTCTAACTATCGCTGGCAGCAAGCTTTTTTGGTTATATAATTGTGTATGCATTTTAGGGATCGGGATGGTCTGCTCATGGAGGACAATAAAAATTGAATTCTAGCGATAAGCATCAAGATGCCAACAGCCCTGGTGAACCGTCAAGTTGTGCATGTGTTAAAAGTTACCAGATTAGGGAAATCCCAGCAGATTCATTGACTGATCATGGGAGAATAAATCACCTGAGACGAGATAGGACTTCTGGACCTTCACCAATTAGGTCACCTGAAACTAGTTCAACTCCGTCAAATTCATCCTCTGATTCACAGCCTTTTCTGGGCCACACGGATCGTCATGAAGGTCGAGGTCGAGGTCGAGGTTGGCAGTCTTCCACCAAAGCTCAACGTGATCCTCATGGTTTCACTGTAAGTTCTCTCTCTCTCTCTCTCTCTCTCTCTCTCTCTCTCTCTCTCTCTCTCTCTCTCGTTAGCATTTTGGGTCAACATGAAGTATAACTTTGGTTATTTGTATGTATAATCGTTGGTGGCAAATTTTTTAGTGTGAATAATTGTGAATGCACTGTAGGATCCAGGATTATCTTCTCACAGGGGACAAGAAAGAGTGAATATTGGTATTCAGTGTCGAGATGGTAACAGCCCTAATGAACCGTCGAGCTGTGCAAGTGTTGACAGCGATCTGATTTGGCGAAACCCAGCATCAGATTCAATGACCGGTGATGTGCCAATTAGGTGTCATTTTGCGAATCTAGATATGTCTACTGGGCCTTCATCAGTTAAGGGACCTGGAACACCGGGTAATGATGGTAAATCTGATAATTCTAAGCAGGCCTTTGATATATGTTTAAACAAGAAACCCAATTTGGTTTCGTTGCAACCTTCTGTACTTGATAAGAACAGAGAGAGACGGAAAGAATCACAGACCATGGAAAGGAAAAACTGGCGTGAGTTAAGAGAAGGGATGATTCTTCTTAAAGGTTATCTTTCTCGAAACGACCAGGTGTGTTTTTTTTTTAATCCCCCTCTCACACCCACACAATTAGACACTGACATCTAGATATAATTCGAGTATAATAATTCAGTGAAAGAAACTTAATTTCTGTGATCTTAACTTGGGAGTTTGGTTCCTATACTCAATTACTACTTAAAAATGCAATATGTTTATCTTTGATATCATGCATTGTTTGTAGAGGCGGTCATTATTTCATATGGGTTTGATGTGATTACAGATCAAAATAGTGAAGCAATGCCGCAATTTGGGAATAGGTACAGGTGGTTTCTACCAACCTGGTTACCGCAATGGACGAAAACTTCATTTGAATATGATGTGCCTTGGTAAAAATTGGGACCCCGAAACAAGCAGTTACGGGGATCATAGGCCCAGCGACGGTGCTAAACCACCCAGAATACCTACCGAGTTCGATCATCTGGTACAGCGAGCCATCAAGGATTCTCATTCTTTCATAGAGGAAAACTATGGAGTTGGGACAGCAGAGAAGCAACTTCCATGGATGACACCAGACATCTGTATTGTGAACTTCTATTCCTCGAGTGGCCGGCTTGGCCTTCATCAGGTTTTGTATCATGTCTTTTGCTACTCATCATTTTATTGAACTTCCCAATCTTGTTGAATTTCAATGCACATTATGCCATTGCCTATAGGATCGTTCTGAAAGCGAAAGAAGCCTCAGGCAAGGATTGCCTGTTGTCTCGTTTTCCATTGGAGATACTGCGGAGTTCTTGTATGGCGATCAAAGGGACGTCGATGAGGCAAGTATGGTTGACCTAGAATCTGGAGATGTTTTGATATTCGGTGGAGAGTCTAGGAAGGTTTTCCATGGTGTTAAAGCTATCAAACCGGACACTGCTCCAAAGACCTTAAGCAGTGAATCAAATCTCCGTCCCGGGTGGTTGAATCTTACATTCAGACGGTACTGAAAGTCCATCACTTGTTTTTGGCTCGGCGGTGATGCTTGAAGAATATGGTTTTGGTAATGTTATAGGATTTTGGACAGAAATGTTTGTACAGTTCCAGCTTCTTAAGTACAGGTTTTGTTAGTGATAATGCAATGTTATGTATTTATGTTTTGGAATTAAATGGGCAGATAAAGATGCGTAGCTTATGTCAAAACCATCTAGCTGCCAATGTCAATGGTTGTAACTTCATATATAACGCATCTTTTATGTTACTTAACATGGTACAAAATGTTTTCTCGTATTATATCCAGTGTGTAATTCTTATGGTTAATACATTCGATTCAAGTTTTTCTCGTACAAATCTCTCTCTCTCTCTCTCTCTCTCTCAAGTTGCCTTTTCAGTCACCCCAAGCTGCAGAAGCTGGCTGCCAGAAAAATATGTGGCCACATGAAACCTTGTGCAGCTAATCGTGAAAAAAAAAACAATGGACTTAATGCCGCTTATTCAAATTTCTCTAGTAATAATATATATAGAATGGAATAAGAAGATAATGCTTTTTTTTTTAATAGGGAATATTATTATGATATATTCATAGATTGGAATAAATTCCACTTATAAGACAAAATTCCAGTTAATGTAGGAAGACTTCAATCATTAACGACGGAATTGATCAAACCGAAGTGGTGGAACCTTCTTTCTGGTTTGTTTCGATTCACGAAATAAATCAAATAAAATAAATTTTTAAACATAAAATATAAGAAAAAAAATTAGTGAACAGTATCGTTTCGATACTGGAATTTCCAGTTCCGTGAACAACCGGAACGAAATTTCCAGTTATGAAAACAGCGTCGGAACATACGGAACCAATAGCTCATGTTGATTGGAATAAGAAGTCTATTTACAGTGTTACACTAAGAATATGAAAGTGAATATGCTCTAATTATTAATAGTAAAAACCGGTGATAAATATTATACAAATAGTAGTGATAATAATTATAAGAAAAATTACACGAACTAAGCCACGCGAAACGTTTGAATTGTAAATTAGCCAACTTTGCAAGATTGTTTGAAAAGTAATCAATAAAAATGAGGTGACAATTCATGTATTTCTAATATGCCCATTTTATCCTTTTATTTTCAATTAATTTATGAAAAATTAGTCGGACTAAGCCACTTGAAATGTTGGTATTGCAGTCTAGTTAACGTTTCACCTAATTTCAAATCGATCCACGAATGATGACGTGACTTTATTATTCATTTAGCAAATTACTATATTATCCTCTATTAAAATCGACCACATCAACATGTACCCAACATTTTGATCGGCCAAATAATGCAATTAATACACATCAACTTTTTCCTTTAAAAAAATACAAGTCAACTTTTAATAGTCCATAATATTTTATTTCTTTTTTTTGTATAGTTAAATTAATTGATTTGAAAAAGGCATTCAAATCTGCGTAATCCATAATGTAAGACATATTTTCTTTGGTTAATTTAGTTAAGTTTTGTTTATTTACATGCGATAAGTTTTGGCTGGCTGAAACGTTGGCTAGTAGTCGGTTATTTTCTTGGGTTAATTTCAGTTAATTTTTGTTTATTTTACACGCGATAAGTTTTAGCTGGCTGAAACATTGGTTAGTAGTTGGTTTTTATGATTTATGTTACATAAGGGTTTTTTAGATATTTTCTAATCGTTTGTTTCTTTAAATGGCTAGATTACAAAATTTACCAAATGTTGACTACATCTTTGATTGATTTTGCATATACATATTCATATTTACCTGCCCTTTATTATAGAATTCAGTTGTGGAAAATTTTCAAAAAAATTAAACATAGTTGCTTTTAGATCCACGATTTAAGCTCTCTCGCTCTCTCTCTCAAATCCATGATTTTATTCCCAACGTCGTTGTACTCCTCTCAGCCACCATCGTCGAGTTCATGCTTTTGGACGTCTCGTCATCGCTCGTCTTCACCGAAAAAGAAGTGAGACTCCTTATCTCTTTTCTTTTTCACTTTATTTGTTTTCACTATGATTTTCATTATAAGAAAATAATTGAATGGGTTTTCGGTTGCAAAATAATGCTCAGAATGAAATTTGTTGGCGTGGTTCTGATATCAAACCTCGTTTTTCGAGATGAACGATGCTTATTAAACAAATAATTTGAGTTATTACTGTAAATTATAGTTAATTTTTGTTATTTATAGTTAATTATTGTTAATATGCAACTGTGTTCATCTTCGTTTACAATTTTTTTTTGTTTGGATTTTTTGCAGTTACTAACTGTTAATTATTGTTAATTTCAATATATTTGTGTTTATTTCGATAAATTTGTTACAGAAACGCAGCCCGAATAAATTAGGGAGACTACGATTCAGTCTTTGAACGCCTCACTGAAGAGTAAAAATCGGAGCAAAGAGACAAAGTCATCCTTAATGGAGAGAGAGAGAGAGAGAGAGAGAGAGAGAATTGAGGAATGAATGGTAATTAAACATGACTATGATTACCTTATTTAATGACTTATTTTTTTTATTTTTTAATTCTGAAATATTTCATGAAGGGTGTTTTTTATACTTGATTATCGATAATGACTATTTTGCATAATTAACAAAATCTTGACTATTTAGTAAAATTTAAGTTTGCTATTGGCTAGTTAACAACTTTGGCTATAAGCTTATATTTGCTTATAGCGCCCGTATATAAGTAATTTTTAACAATAATTTTTTTTTATTGATAAGGTTAAATTTTTTTGTTTTTTGTTTCGTTTTTATAATTCATCCTTGCACATTTTTATAAATTTTAACTACATTAATTTTAACTATTTTTCAAATTTCTTACTGACTTTGTCTCAGCCTTAATTATTAATACTTGTTAGAAGTTAGGCCCCACTTGAATAATATACTCAGATATTCTTACTCGAAATAAACCAGGAAAATATAATAATAATTTTTATAGTGTTGTAGCTAAATAACCAATTTAAAACTATGAATTTACAAAATAGCTAAAGTTTATCTTAATTTAGTGAAATAGTCAAAATGTGCAGTAATCTGGTTTCAATTTTTTTTTTTTTTTTTGCCACGAGAGTAATTTTTTTGAAAGTGATAAATTACAGATAATAATCGTCAAAAAATTTAATCTTGACTGTTAACAAAATTTTGAAAACGTAAATTTGACTACTTTGCTGAAAAGTTGAAACTTTGGCTATTTTTCTAATCAATAAGTTTCAAATGACTATTTTGTACAATTTTTACATAATTTTAATTATACTAGGATTAGGAAAAGATATACATACTCAAAAGAACCCAATAATAATTTTTATTATACTAATCGGATTAGGAATAGGAAACATATATATATATACTCGGAACCCAAAAACTGAAGGCTGAAAAGGTTGATTTTACGTGGATTACAAGTCACAAAACCACTTGACGACTCTTCTCACTGAATCTCGTTCCCACCCATTGTTGCCGAATTTTATTTCGATTCTCTCCAGATTCATCCTCTGCTAATTTCTACTCCTCGTGTGTCACTAATTATGCATCGTGGAGGTCGAGGTCGAGGTCAGCGTCGGAGTTTTCACAACCTCTCATATCAAGATGATCAGAATTATCATCGCAAGACTGATCGTCTTCCTAAGCGTTTCACTGTAACCTTTCACTCTCTTGTCTCTTGTTACGGCTACTCTTTTTCTTCTTATTTTTAAACTGGTCTGTAGCTTGTGAGTTAGGGTTTAACTTTTTTTTTTCTTTCTTTCTGTGGATGGAAAAGGATGTTAAATTTTATTTTCCTTTTATTTTGCCCGGGGAGACGATTTTGTGAACTGCGGTTTCTTCTAATAATTCGTTTTAAGTTCGTTGGTGGTGTAAGTGTTTCAAATCAATTGCCGAAGCTCGTGACTTGGTTTTGATGTTGCAATCAAAAGTTCATATTTTGGGTCAGTGAAGTATTTATTTATTGATTCATTTATTTATTATATCATTATGAATGCATTGTAGGATCCAGGATTTGCTCCTCAAGAAGAACAAGAAAAATTGAATGATGGTGTGAAGCGTCAAGATCATGACAGCCTAAGTGAAACGCCGAGTTGTTCGAGTTCTGAAACAAATCAGATTATGCGAAACCTAGGGGCATATCCAACGGCCGATAATAAGACGATTATTATGAGTAATTTTGCGAAACTAGATATCTCTCAAGTGCCTTCATCAATTGATAAGGGGCCGAACGTGCCAGCTAGGAAGGGGAAATCTAAAGATTCCGAGATGCCCTTCGATATGATACTCCCGATCAAGAAAACCAGCGCGATTAAGTTGATTCCTTCTTTACTCGATAAGAACAGAGAGAAGCGGAAAGAATTGCAGCGCAACTTGGAAGGCGAAAATCGGATCATGCTGAGAAAAGGGATTGTTCTTCTCAAGGGTTACCTTTCTCTACACGATCAGGTACCTTTCTTTTCGAGCTTCATGAGCTTATTCTTATGGAAAAAAATATACAAAATAGCCATTTAAAACTAACTAATTAGCGAAATTGTCAAAGCTTTAAGTTTTAACAAAATAGTCATTTAAGTTACGTTGTCAAAAGTAAAAAAATTGTCACCATGATTGAGAGAAAATTTTCACTATCATTAAAAAAAAATCGAGTAAAAAAAGATTATTCAAAGATGATACTTGAACATTTTTTGTATATTAATACTATTTCACTCTATCGTATCAGACAAACCTTGAATATTTTGCAAATCTATTAATTTCAATTGACTATTAGCTATAAAACTTATCACAACTTGAATATCTTTAATGTGATGTCATTATAGATCAAAATAGTCGAGCAATGTCGCAATTTGGGAGTAGGTAGAGGCGGTTTCCACCGGCCTGGTTACCGCGATGGAGGAAAACTTCAGTTGAATATGATGTGCCTCGGTAAAAATTGGGACCCCGAAACAAGCAGTTACGGGGATCATAGGCCAAGCGACGGTGCTAAGCCACCCGTAATACCTACGGAGTTCTACGAATTGGTACGGCGAGCCATCAAAGATTCTCATTCCGTTATAGAGAAAAAATATGGAGTTGGGAGAGCAGAGAAGCAACTTCCATGGATGACACCGGACATCTGCGTTGTGAACTTCTATTCCTCGACTGGCCGACTAGGCTTTCATCAGGTTCGTAGCTTTTCGATATAATAAATAGTTTCTCAATGTTCTTATTGTCTCCCATATTGTCTATATTTGGTGCATTTTTTTTTAATGACATTGCGTATACGCTATGCTCTACAGGACCGCGATGAAAGCGAAAAAAGCCTCGAAGAAGGATTGCCCATCGTCTCGTTTTCCATAGGAGATTCTGCGCAATTTTTGTATGGTATGAAAGGGGATGCCGAGAAGGCAAAAAGGGTTGTTCTTGAATCCGGAGATGTTTTGGTATTCGGCGGAGAGTCGAGGAGAATCTTCCACGGTGTTGATTCTATCGAATCGGACACCGCTCCAGAGACCTTACTCGAGGCCACTAATCTCCGTCCCGGCCGGTTGAATCTTACATTCAGACAGTTCTGAAAGTACACGACTTTTTTTTTTGTACACACACAATACCTTAGTTTGAGAAGATTAAAATGTACGTATACAGTCTGTCCGTAGTAATTTATATTGTTATATTCCTTACAATGTAGAATTTTTGAGCTTTCTATAGATTTCAAGAGCATGCATATCCATCAAGCATAAGATAAATATTGGTTCAAAGCTGTAAAAACAGAAAAGTTCGAAATTATAAATGTAAGAAGCCTTCAATTAGTTCACGAGCGAGGATATGTGAACTCCAAAATTGGAAGTTGTTGTGATCGAGTCACAATCTCAGCGGATTGATGTGCGTAACAAAACCTTGATAGTTTTACATCAGACTCTCCATCATGGGATCAATAGTCGTCGAAGAACGCCATTGATAAGCGGAAATATAGTTAAGCTAAAACTAGCTCTAGTACCATAACAAAATTATGAAATTGGTAAGACCGGATTGAGAGAGAATAGAGAGAAGAGTAATGGCAGAAATACTTGAATCCATTTTATTTGTGTTGACTAGCTATATTAATAACTAAACAGATTACAATAAATACTCATTCACTTATTTATCACATATATTGATCTCTAATATCTCTAAGATGGGTGTGAATTAACCAGTGACTTAAGTTGTTACGCGTCATCTCATTGCATTACATTGAAAATATACATTGAATACTTTCAAATTTCTATTTAATTCAACAAAAAGTGAATTTCTACGATTTCTTTCATCATTTTTCGTCAAGAAAACGTAAACATAGTCGTCCTCTTATATGTAAATAGGATCTTACGCATCTTAATTAATTGACATAAATTTTTGTTTTCAAGTCTAATTTACTTTTTTCCACTTTAGTTTTAGACATAATTTTTCAATTAATTCGACTAACTTGATCTTTATATTTATAATGATGACAATAGTCCTATTATTATTCTTGTTAACCCATTGTGAGTCTTCCAATTTATGTCTACTGCTCTTAGAGTCTGGTAATTGGAATGAGTACAATCTAAATCCCTTAACAAGGATCCATTGGAGGGCAAGTCTGGTGCCAGCAGCCGCGGTAATTCCAGCTCCTATAGTGTATATTTAAGTTGTTGCAGTTAAAAAGCTCGTAGTTGGACCTTGGGGCTCTACTGCATATTTCACTTCTACGATTCTATTGATTTAACTTCGGAGCGGTACTACATAAATCAGATATACTGCTCTAAAGTTACACCAATATCGGTAAAGTTTTAAGTTTATTTTCAACATTCAAAATTCATTCAACAAATCAAATTTCATAAAGTAAAATACACATATTCTTCAATTTCTAGTCAAACAAAGTAATAACAAGTATCAAAATCCAAAATGTACGTTCTTTAAGATGGGGAGAGCAAACTCTTCAACTTATATAACAAATATAGTACTCTCCTTTTATAAGCTTTTAAAATATTGATCGGTTGACTATATTAACCAAGTGGGACTTTATTTCCCCTCTAAACTCGTATGTTTAGAACTTGCTATGTTCTAGGTATGAGGTGCCATTTTGCTACATGTTTCTCACATTTGCTACAAATATAAAAAAAATAAAAATTAAAAATCCCATTCTCGAGCAAAAATAAAAATAAAAATTAAATCCCATCCATAACATTAAAATTGATTTCCTGTACATTTTTTCTTAGCGCTCCCAACATAGTCAATTAATAGATGAACATGACTGTATAAGTTTTCTTGTTCCCTTATTATTTTTGGGTTAAGTTTTGCCATGCTCAAAAATCAGGCATTGTGATTTCCTCAAAAAAAAAAAAAAAAAACCAGGCATTATGAGATGTTAAAGTAACTCACTCGCTCACTATTGACCGCGAAGATAACTTACTAAACCGGTGTCGTTGGACCGATCAATACCGATCGGACCGGTTCTCGAGCGCCGTCGCCGCGGACTCGATGTGAAGGAGCAAACAAGAGTATACTTTTCTCTTCAACAGTTCCACGGTCTCCGTTACACCGCCGTCAATCTTGACCAGCCTGTCAAGCCACGCGTTCGCTTCCTTAAGCTGCGACAGAGTGACGGCGATCCGGTTATCCGGCTCGGCGGATCTCCGTCCCGTCCCGCTTTTCCCTTTCTTCTCCAGACGAAACCCTACGTCCAAAGCCGACGCCAAGAATCTGAGAAACCAAGACCTAGTTTCGCTCAACAGACTCTCTCTCAGCTCGTCGATCTCTCTCGCTCCGTCTCCTTTAGCCCATTCTAGTTTCTCGGCTCCGGCGAGTGACGTTTTCGCCGGCGACGATGATTTTGACGCGGTTTTTCCGAGAACTGAATTGGATTTGGTCTTGACGGATTTCTCGATGGTGAGAGGCTGTGAGATTGTGGTCAAAGGAAGAGGTTTGTTCTTCGACGACGGGACGGTCTCGTCCCAGTGTTCGAGGATCTCGTTGAGCGCGAAGAAGGCGGTGAATGAGACGTGTGGATTCTCCGGCGAGGCAGAGGAGCTAAGATCGGCAAACATACTGAAATAAATTCATCAGAATCAAGAATTATACAATTGACGATTGCGATGAATGTAAGTTTGGTTTTCTGTTTTAATACCTCAGGCATTTGACAAGACTCGCAGCTTTGGATGCCTCTTTTTGAGCTTCTGTTGCAACCAAAGAAGCTAAGTTCCTCCTTCTGAGCATTCCCTTGTATTATTTACAGACCAGAAAAAAAAAAGTGATTAACAAAACTAAACTCTCTCTTTAGCTCAAACAATAATTCCAAGTCAGGGAAAAACTGAATATACCTTTCCGTGCTTTAGAAGATTGGACGGCAAAGAAGACCAGAGAAGCGTCTCCGGCGAGCTATTCCTTTCTCTTCCTTTGTTCGACGACAAATTCGAGTTTACGTTCTCCTGTTTACTCGAACCACGCTTCGCCAGAGAAGTGTTCTTAGAAACCGCACCGACTCTCTCTCTGCCATTAGACGAAGAAATCTCCAATCTCGACGACGGTGCAGTGATATCGCCTACATTTTTCGAAGGAGTCACAGACCTCGGCTGTATCATCAATCCAACGAAAGGAAGAAAAATGAAACAAAAAAAATGGTAAGAAACTGCAAAAGAAAAATGAAAAAAGTACTAAAGCGTCAAAACTCCAACACGAATTTGTTTACCTGAGCATGATCAAGCTCGTGTTGCTTTCCTTTCTTGGAATCAGATGCAGCGAAACCCTGCATATACCTCGACGCCACGACCGCTCTTTCCTCTTTGATCGCAATCCTATGCCGCGTAACTAAAGGTGGGCAAAATCGTTAACCAGTTAAACCTTTAACCACTTTGAAACCGTTCAAAATTAATCCCTTGGTTAAGCGCGTCAAAGCGCGCACCTTTACTCGTAACCTCGTCTTGATGTTGGGGCGGGCCGTGGGGTTCGGGGGTTTGGGCCGGGTCGAGAATCTGCATGAGCTCCTTGGGGGTTCCGACGAAGGGGTGTCGGCCTTTGACGGGCCTGAGGCCCACGAGGACGGGTACGGGGCGACCCGGCCCGATTCGGTCGACGTAGAAGAACTGGCCGAGCTGAAGATCGTCGTTGAGGATGAGATCGTGGTCGCGGTCGGAGAGCGAAACGTAGGTCGAGTGGGACGAGTCCGAGACTTTGAGGAAGAAGCCGTGGTCGGGCCAGAGCTCCAAGCCCGTTATGGCCGGGACGATCCCGATCACTTGGAGGAGGACCGAGCGGTGGTCCCCGCGCACCCGAGCGTGCGTGTTGTTCACGCTCTCTAGAAGCTTTAACAACACTCCGGGCGTGAGTGACGCCATATATCTTTTTTTCTTTCTACCACGTCGAAAAAAGTATTGTCAACTGGTTTTCAGATAGAACTCTATGATAGTTAGTTAACGCGAGATTAGAACCCAAAATCTCGTTACGCCTGAACAATGAGATCAGGCTCAAGACGAGAGAGCGTGAAGAGTTATTATCTTGAAAATTGAAGAAACTTTCATCATTTTGTCAATTGATTTTGAGATAGAACTCTGTGTGAGATTAGAACCCAAAAACTCTATCGAGCACTTGCTCGAGACGAGTGAGCATAAAGAGTTACTATCTTGGTAACTCATTAAAAAAAAATAAAAAATCATGAGTTCCTTTTGATTGGCAATTTATTTTGAAATAGAAACTTGACAATCAATACATTATTAACCTTTTTGTTCTTGCTATCATTCTTTCTGTCAACGTAGAAACATGAAAATGAAATACATATGTACCTGAAAGTGGAAGCATAAAGGAATATAAAATGTGATTGCCAAATCGGAGCACTAACTCTGTAGCATGAAAACACAGTGCCTGAGGAAATACTGGAACACTTTGGGCAATGGCTGAACCAGATCAGCAAAAGCCTTTAGCTTCTTTTCTCTAATATTACTTTGTATGCCAGTCACGTAACTGTCGCTTCTCTTGGCTTTGAAGCCAAGCGACGAAAATAGCAACAAAATGCTGTGACAAATATTGCTATGGTGACTTTTCTTGTGATGTGAATGGAAGAATATAGTTCACTTTTTTTTTCAACCGTAATGTGACAGATCATCACTCTCGTATTGTATACTATAATAATGGGTATTTAAAGTTGGCTGTTGAGTCTCTTTTTCCCTCGTTGCCTTTTCCTTTTCACAGTTAGAGGAAGTGGAGCTATTGAGAAAGGTAAAGAGAGAGAGCATGGCAGGTATTTAATTATTCCATATATTAGAGAGAAAATAAAAAGAAAAAATTAAAACAAAAAAAGGTTTCGTGCCATGACCAGAAACTCTGTACACGTGAAACATTTATATAAAATGAATTCTGAGTATCATTCCTATCTTTCTCAATTTATTTATTGGTTCTTTTTTCTTTTATCTGTAGTACTATTGTATATGATAATTATTGTATTTTATGAACAAGACCCGACTTCTGTGGATAAATTGAAGGCGTGTCATATCACAATTCAGAACATAATACGTAAGAGCAGTGGTAATTTCATCAAATCTTTTACTATTTCGAAAAAGTCGACTCTTTTACGACTACAATGATTTAACGTGCATGTTTCCAAATAATCTTTTAATTGTTGACAGAATAAAGAATACTACCAAATAAAGTAAACTAAAATAAATTAAGCACAAGCGTGTATACGTCAAATAAGACACATGTAATTTCGATCATTCGTATTAAATAAATTATATAAATCTCTGTATTTTCCAACTAGTCATCTGTTGGAAACTAGTTCTATTTTGAAGACTATAATCATTTTTATACCAAAACAAGAACTATTACACTCATTGAAGAGTTTCAGATAACATTCACATAGCCTATTAGGAGTTCATAATTAAAGCACAACTTTTTACTTGATCTGTAAGCAATTCCAGAAGATTCCCCTCAAAGGAAGTCGGGTAGTTCAGTTGGGTGGCCAACTTTACAAAACTTGCTAAACAACAATATATAAAGAAGATAAAAATGGTAAAATATCACAAAATCCCTTGGTGTTGACCAAATGACACATTATTATCATCTAGTTGATTATGCTGTATTATAAAAGAGCCCACAGTTACGCTATGTGTTTTAGCTCGATCATAAAAAATAATAAACAAATACAAAATCGCTCTTGATTTGTGAATTAAAAAAACTCTTGTATTCAATTTCTCGTTAGACCAATTAACTTTTCTTATTGTTGATTTCTATACACAAGTACGTTTTAAATAGCAAAAATAAGCACCATATGTATAGTTAAAAACGTATAATTTTTTTTTTTACTTTATTCACAAATTTGAAAACAAATAGCAAAAAACATTATAAATTAGATAAATATTAAAAAAAAGTAAAATAGAAAAAATAGATATTATAAACCATATAAATTAGATTAACCTTGAAAATATATAGATTACATGGTATTAATTATAAATATGATGTTAATTTTGGCTATTTTTAGAAGTGTTAAGTGTACAGAAATCAACAATATTAAGGGTATATAGTACTAAGGGGTAAAAATGTTATCAATCATATTTTTCAAAAATAAAATTCAAGGATTTTTAAACACAAAAAGTAAAAGCTGATGGTTTGTTGTGAGAGAGTGTGGCATAGGGGATAATTATGTCATTTAACTAACTTAGTTTTTATGATACAGTGTAAAGCAAGGTATAATATTACGTTATTTGGTCAAAACTGGAAGTTGTTTCTTTTTGTGGTACTTTCTCAAAATCAAATTGGAAACAATAGTTCATAACTAAACAAATTGGACACTATATAAATTATTCATAAAATATCTACCCCTTAAAATTTTGAGTATGTAACATAGTAGTTAAAAAAAAAAAAAAAAAAAAAAATCTCAAGTGGCTTCCAACTGAGTATCCTGAAAGATAACCAAACTTGTGTTTTCCCTTAACATGTTGAGAGCATTCCATTATATTTCCTCCATTAAGTTTACGTGAGGTCATGGAATAGCTTTGAAAGGATTCTATATAAGAGATAGAACTCGATCCACTTGAATGAGTAGACACACCTGTTAAATTGAGACTATAACTATCTGGATCAATCATTTAAATTCGACGAGACTCAGTACAAGTACTCAGCTCTGATATCATGTAAACACAATCTAGCTGGATGCTTTTCTTCAGTGCTGAATCGGTATTAAATAAGGTAATAAGTGACCTAATTTCCCCCTAAAAAGAACTAATAATCTAAATCTCATAAAGGATGAGTATCTCTGTAGAGTAGAAACTAATTACAACTGACATGATTACTGACTAATTTACAAATATTACCGACTTATAACGGCTATTTGACTTGAAGTAATTGGAAAAGAGATTAATCTAAACAATTTTGCTTGACAAGGCAAGTAATAAATGTAATTTTAGAATTGCCCCGAACATGGAAGCTTTGCACCACACTCAACCAACGAGAAAGAAAAAAAGGAACAATTCAGGGACATTTGAAGATGAAGGAGAATCTCCATTACTTTGATTGAGAGGGAAAGTGATAAGATAGTTATAGAAGCTATTATTGGGCATATAATGAGCAAGCACATCACTCTCTTAAAATGTCAACAATGCTGATTTTGAACTAAATGTCACCATCAGATTTACAATCACGCCATGCAGAAACAAAGAATGCCTCTGTAACTACCAAAAAAATCACAATTACATTACGCCAATATGCGACTCATTGTCCAGAGTGACCTCCAAAAAGGTGAAAAAGAAAAGAAATATACACCATACTTTTTTCAACACAAGCAGGTACGTCGGTACGGGCTATAGCTAGAAGAAAAAATAACGAGGAAGGCCTCGTGAATCCGCCGAGAAGATGTACATGGATGGTCCGATTCCCAGATCGTTATCCTGATTTGATGGTCGTGCCGTGTCATGACTAACCTCAAACGAAACCACACTTTCACTACTTTATCTGAGCTTCGAGTCGCTTCCTTTGCTTCGGAATGATGAGAGCGAGAAGAACGAGCGCGGAGCTGTGCACATTCTAGTGTTAGCATCAATCTCACCATCTAGGTTAACAAACAATTTATACATTTTAGTAGTAAATTACCTTTTAACGAGCTTCCTGACAAATGATCATCTCTCAATTGGAAATTTACTGGAGGTGCCGGGATAGAGCTTTGCAATGATTCAACTGTTACAATCGAGAAGTAAAAAGAAAAAGAAAAACCAGAATGATGATTAAGCTTTAACAAAATCTCTACATAAAAAAAAAAATAAAAAAAAAGGTAGTTGACATTTTAAACACAAATTTTACCCTGTTCGTTGAACTCGTGTTCGTTAAAGCTATCATCGGAAGGGCCCTGAAAGAACCCCATTCTCGTCTTCCTCAAGTCTTCGGACGAGCGGTTGGCAAGATCTCGACCGTCTTCCACATCATCATCTCCTTCAGAAGTCGTGGCTGAAATCCAGTCCATCAAGCTGTCGGTTCCGCGGCTTTTCCTCCCAAACTTCAGAAGCCGTTTGAACCCTTTAGTCATATCCTTTCGGGACTGATTGTACGAAGAAGAGTTAGAAGCGATGACGGGTTTCTGAGCACTCCCCCATTTCTTTCTCATTCTGGCCGCGTCAGCCTCGGTTTGTGTGAGCCCGTGAGAGTTCCAAGAAGCCGGGCTTCCCATCGGAGAGTCGATGTCGGAGGTTTCGTTCCGATATGAAAACGGGTGGTTGAGACGAGAGTTCCACGACACAGGGCTCTCTCCTGGAGAGTCTTGGAGAACCCCAGCGGGATGAATGGCTGTGGCGGGTAATTCTGCGACTGAAGCGGGGTCGATTTGGGATAGTGATCTCGTTGAATCAAAGTTACCGGAATTGTCTGACTCCTGACTCAGTCTCGATTTTCCGTTGTCAATGTGGTCACTATCTTCCACTTCCATGGCTTTAAGCTCTTCGTTGTCATCGTCATCGTCGTCGTCGTCTTCTTCTTCTACTCTTTCTACTTCCTCTTCCTTCTCTGTATCTACAGATTCATCTGCCTCGAAGCCCAAGTCATTGATGTCTTCATTTTCCAAAGTTTCTGCAGCCGCGGAGGCTTTAAGCTTGGCATTGCTAACTCCAGAACCGGGACCTATCCCATTGCCTTTCCTTAGGAAGGGCTTTGTTGTACCTGCATTTTTCAGTAACTTTTCATATATACTCTTCTGATCAGTTTGCTCTATATTGAATTTCAGTTGCGACAAAACTACACCTTCAGAATTCAAAGACGGCAAATCCTTGGACTCCACAGGATTAGCCGCGCTTTTCCGCAGAGCGTGAGACCGCCGTGGCTTCTCATCCTTGAGAGTAATTGCCTCTTCGCTTGCACTCTTGTTCCGGGAATAACTTCTCACCTGTGAGCTACGCATGGCTGTTTTGCTTGCTCCGGAAGAGGGCTTTGTGTTTTCTTTTCTGAGATCGGAGAAGTTTGGAACCGACGCTGCCATGGGATTCTCTGACTGTGCTCTTCGCCTCCCTGAATTGGAATTTGAAAGCTTGGATGATGACCTGGGAGCCGGTGCTGCATTCGTACGAGCCATTGACGATGATAAATTCCTGTTGGGAAAAGGTTTCTTTGTTTGGCTGGGTCTAGAAGCACCCTCTCCCGAAGACCCCTCGCTAAGAAATCTATCTTGACAGTAAAATTTCTGTCCTGAAAATTCAGAAGGATCTTCTTCCTCTTCACTTGGCAGTGAATCTATCGACTGTTACCCAGAGGAAAACTCAACACTGTTAGACACAAATACAATTACAAAGGTGTTGCTAGAAAGAGATGTGTATCGAAAATTTGAACATATCGAGTTTCCTAAACTCGTAACTGGATTTATAAAAATACCTGTCCCCTCTTCAAACCAGAGCGTACGTTGAAGGACCTGAGTTTTTCTGCACGCCAACGAGCACTAGATGCTGAATCTTGTCTCTCTGCCGATCCTGAAAACTTGGCCTTCAACTCTACGCTACTCTGCTCAAGACTTTCCTGCATGGCTTTCAACTTGGCTTTTCTCTCCACCCCTTTAGAACCCAACTCGTCCCTAAGTTTAGCATCCCTTTTTTGCATATATCTCTCGTAAAATTTTCCCCTAGACTCTTCTGAAAACCCGAGGTCTGAGAAATTCCTCGTCAGAGAATCAGCGGAATTGGGGGCATCGATGCCTTTCTTTGTGACGGGCGTGCTGAACTTGACTGCATCACTAAACCCACCAGAAGATTCTTCTATCGTGCTTTTTTCGGGTAACTGTACTGGAGTTATCTCATCTGTTGCTGGTTTCGTGTCTGCGGGTTTACTTCTTCGCGCCGAACCAGACTGATCCGTAGGCACCCGGAGCTTATGCTCTGCAAAAAGCTTTTCGAGTTCATTTGCCTTCACTTTAAGCTCATCATTCAGCTCCTGATTTCCCTTGGTCTGCCTTACTCTCTGAATTTGTTCTGCTGGTAGTTTTGATGTTGTCACTGAGCTCTCCTGGTTTGATGAGAACTTCTTGAGGTTAAAGTCTGATTTGCTCTCTTTATCGGGCAAAAAGCTTCCGTCCCTCTTGACCTGTAACTTCTTGACGGGCTCGCGAACGGAAGAAACAGGTTTATGGAGTTTCATTTTCTGAAAACCAGAATCGTCTGCTTCTATTTGTTGACCTCCCAAGGACGTAAAATCACCTTCGCTCCCCTCAAATCCTCCCGTAAGCGACGATCTCCGTTGATGCTGGGGAGGCAGCTTATCACCCTCGGCTGATTTCGGCAGAGTTGGGACCGCCTCCTTCAGTTTCAGTCCGCTGCCGAAATCAAATTGCCCCGAAGAAGATCGAGAATGACTTCGGAAAGTTCTTGGACGAGAAGGAATCAGCGACTCAGTAACCTGTTCAGAATCTTCCACCTTATTCACAGACCCGCTTTCGGACGGAACAACTCCTCCCTTACCGACCTGAAACTTCGCTCCCGAGAAAATCTCCACCCTCTCCGAAGACCCCCTTGGTTGAGCCGTGGAGTCTGCCTCCTCGGACCCACTGCTCTGATTTTCTCTGTTTGAGAGTCTCAATTTCTCGTCAGAGACCTTATGATCACTCAAGCCAACCTGATCGGCCCTTTGAAAAGAGAACTTGAATTGGGGCTGAGAAACCGCTGGCTCCTTCTGACTCTCCTCGTCTCTTCTATTAGAACTGGCACTCTGAGTCTGCTCCTCCACTTGGTCTTTGATCCTGGTCTCTGCTCTAATCGATGAGGTGGAATCATTTAACCCTCTCTGATCCTTGGCTTCGGAGTCCCCAGATACAATAAAACTGGGCTTGGCATGAGAAGCAGAGGAAGCAGAAGATGGCGTACACAAGGGACTCTCTGTATCCTTCTTCTCACCACTCAGATCGATACTCATGTCGCTGACACCACTCCATCTCCGCAAAACGCCCCTCTCGAGCCCGACTGTCAGCGCCGACGAGACGTCGGAGGAGAGCCTCCTCAGCTCTACTGACTTCCCAACCACAACAGGTTTGCCACCACTTCCGGGACCAGATTGCTCCTTCTGCTTGTTCTCGAAGAGATTGATACGGTCCTGAACGCTGAGCCGCCTCGCCGCTGGACCCGATGAAGAAGAAGAAGAAGGAGAGGGTTCGCTCTGAGAAGGCTGTTCCTTCCCTGTCTCTGTGTCCCCTTTTTGTGTCTCTTCCTTGACTTCGTTTTTCGCATTTAGTGTAGAAGATGAGGTGGTGGACACGTGGGCCTTGGTCTCGTGGCAAGTGGCCCGTCTTGATTGGTCTAAGAGGGTTTGTGAAGGGAGATGGGGTGCAGAGGATTCTTCTGTGGGGTCATCGATGGACATATCAGAGCCATAGGATGATCTAACAGCACTGTCATCGACACTTGGCTTCCATCCATTGCTCAACTCAGGTCTTCTTTGGCAAAGGGATACAAACTTGGTGCACGCTTCGCTGCACAAATCATTGAAAAAATCCCTAGTAAGTTTATTTATTCAGATATTCAAAAAAGGTGACAGCCAAATATTGATCAAGTTGAGAAGTATAAGGTTGTTGAGATATGAAAAATAGGAAAGGGCCACTTCAACTGCTGTACCTATCATTGTTTTGACAGATAATATTAGCACTTTTTTATTATTATTATTATTATTGTTATCCATCAATATCTTAATTTTAATAAAAATTAACACGGGTTCCTTGATATTTTCTAGTGGACTACATACGACTCGTTTGATTTTGATGTGATGACCATATCAAAAAGAGTTTTAAAATAGGCTCCAGAAAAGCAGGCATAATACATGGCATATATGAGATTTTAGTAGCTTACTTGGATCCCACTTTGAAAAAGATTATTCTCCATTAAACCTGTAATATTATATTTCTGCTCTCCACAATCATCACTACTGATGATGGTACAATTGACTCGGATAATAAATTTGGGAGCAAATTAGATGTGGAAGTACCAGATCCAATGATGTACATTCTATAGCTCCAAAAACTTAGTCTCTATCGTATTTTTATTATTATATTATATTATTTTGGTAAGGCAGTACGTCCATCTTAATTTATCTATGTAGCCTGGCCTTTAACCACTAACCTAATACCCCTAAAGTAAGTTAGACTGTTTTGATTAGTTATACCAAAGTAGGGCCTTAATTATTAAATTTACGGTCACATAAAATATATTTTAAAAAAAAATTAGGCATTACCATGGCTTATTTAAACGCAAAAAGAAAAAAAGGAAGAAGAATTGAGCTAAGATGTAAAGAGGCCAATAGATGAAGATAGTTTCATTGCCACATTGATCTAACCTCCCTCCATATACAAAAATAAAACCCCATATAAAGGACAGACACAGAAAAACTGTTGACCTTGGGTGTATAAGTGCTATGGAAGGAGATAAAGGGATTTATCAAAATTAAGTTCATGTAAAGATGGAAATTCTAATTAGTTATACCAAAGTAGGGCCCTAATTAGGAAACTCAAGAACACATGAAAATTGGTTTAACCATGGCTGATTTAAACCCAAAAAAAGGAAGATGTGACGGGGCTAATGGTTCAAAATGGCTTCCTAGCCATATTGGTTTATCCATATAAATATTTTTTTAAACAATGAAGTATCACATATAAAAGACAGAAACAGAAATAGTGCGGAGAGCATAAGTCAGAGACAGATAGGTTGTATACAAGCTGCACTAAGTACAGAAAGAGCAGGAGATAAAAGAGTATGCCCACATATAAAGTTCAGTACAAGATGGAATTTCTAAGAGCTCTTACTTTAAGCGATGGGCACCAAATCGATCTGCAAAGACTTGAAGATCTGAGATGGCATTGGGGTTGAAACCAGCCGCTGATGCACGAGCATAAGCTGTGACTAAGTCTTGCTTGACCGCGGAAAGCCGTACATCAATAGCTCTCAAAAGCTCCTTCCTGCAAAACGACAAACAGAGTAAAAAGGATATAAAAAGTAACTTGCAAGATTAGAAACAAAAATCCTTGCCAGTAAAAGTGAAAATTTGAGAAGGTAATCGAACAAAGTGGCTCGAGATGGCGATGGCTACTGTAAAAGTATATTCCAACCACAACTTGGAAGAAGAAGAAAAAAAAAAATTTGTAGCGAACGAGTAAAAAACGTTGATGAATTTTAAGAACCATCTACAATTCTTGATATAATAAATCAGAGTATTACTTCGTTGCATCAGCTGAGGCAGTGGATCCTGCTCCTTCTCCACCTGCAGCAATTATATAAAAACGAAATTGTCATTTTCATTAAATTAAGTATGAGCAAGATCAACACTAAGATTAGAACATTAAGCTTAGAATGTGTTAAACTACTGATTATGAATCAAAGTTACTGATTGCAAGTACTCAAACATCTATCGGGCCTTTCAAATGTCCCAAAACCAGGAACCCCAACCCAACCCATAGGACAATGAATCATGTTGGAGTATTACTTTGAATAATATTTATTAACACCAAATTAGAAGCAAATCGCAACTCTTTGTATAAGATATGTAGGCATAACAGTTACAATACTCCCAAGAGGCTACTCATGGGTATTGCATCGAATTTGGTGCAAGTAGAGACTTTAGATATCTTGTAACCATCTCTATTCAGATAGTTGGTTACAACTATCATACCCTTGATTGTTGTACTATTAGTAATTCAATGTCTTCTCACGCGTAACATAGACGCACAACAAAGAAACGGATGCGAAACCCAGTAGCATCAATTAAAACAAAATATTACTCAGGAACGACAGCTCCAAACATTTCAAGAAACCTACCACTAGATCACCGAATTTAGTTTTATCTAAATGTGCCACTCTACATACCTTAGAATCCAATGAAAGAGATTTCATAACACTTTTCTAGTGATAACACATTGGACGCAACTGCAGAAGTTTGATATCAACCACTCTAAAAAGCCCCAGAAAAAAGCATCGGAAAGAATATTAGAAAAGGTACTGAAAATCCAAGGAAGATGATAGATAGCATTGGAGTTCTGTTCAACTTAAAGAAGACCCAAAATCATCAAAATTAGAGCGACATCTCACATTAAATACATATAAATAAAGCTATGTACTACTACTATTATCACTTGTTAGACTGAATGGAATTCTGAGTTTGGATTATATGGAACCACCTAATGAGCCACCCATTAACAACTATATAAAAACACAGCATATAACTTCCGCATTACTGGAACATGGTATACTGTCGATGTTTGGGTACAGTGTTCCTCTGCTTGCCAACAGGGCAGGGTTATAGAGTAAGACTTGTTTACGATGTGAACTTTAACTTGGCATTATTGCCTACATTTAGAGAAAAATGATAACCCGTATATACTTCCAGGAAACCAGCAGATGCAAGTCTAACTATAACACTTGCAGGTGAGAGAAAAATATCCAATAAATCTGCTGCTTTGAATCTCTGATAGACTGCCTTCAAATACGAAACAAGGTCTAATCTTTCAACCCATTTTAAGCTAGCTTCTCAAAGTAGTCAAATTGTACTTCCTCTACCAATTCCAAAGTCCACCACAAAAGCATTAGTAAATTTATCTCCAATGAAAACATCAGAGCTCCAACTAACAAACAGTCCCATTGTTGGCTCAAACTACATTTCAAGATGATTGGAATTCCTGGTTGTGCTTGTCTGTTGGCTCAAACTGTCCCATTGTTCTAAATATTCGAAAAGGGTACGGGCATTCCTATTTCGAACATGCTTCGTTCTGGATACTAAGATCATAGAATTCAGCTGGTTGAAATTATTATAAAATAATTATACAAAAAAAAAAGGAAAATAGAACATACCAAGTGCTCCAGAGTGCTGATCTCCCATTCCCTGATAAAAATATTAATATAGGGTAAGCAAAATTAAATAACAAGAATCAAAATTTAATATTATTGTTATTATCATTATTCTGCATCTAATCAAAGCAGAAAAATCACCTGAGAATATATTTTCCGTGCTGCCTCTAGTTGAGACATCTCTGCATCCAATGTATTAACTAGTTCCACGACTTCTGGCGTACTTACAAACCGCACAAACCTAAAAGAAACGGGGCCAACCAAAGGAAACTTAGTCAACTCGACAAATAATGAAAATTTCTCAAACATCATTTTTATAACATTACAAGAAAAAACCTTTCAAGTGTTCCTTTGGTGAACCAAATCTCGGCATTTCTAGATCTCCCAGCTTCAAGTTTAATCGACTGAACTGCAAGCGCAACTTGCTCTTCCGCAACCTTTAAATGACTCACAAATGGTTTGACTGATCCCGATGCAAGTTTCTCCATGTCTCCATCGCTACAGACCAATAATTCACACCTTCATGGAACACGACCGACAAGATATGTCAAAATGATATAAACCAAAACTCCAAACTTTGAAAGACTGGAAATATCATTCTCACCGTGATCGCCTCGGTGACAACTGAAACACAGCATAATCAAGAGGCGTTTCAGACTTCATTTTTTCTCTTCTGATGCGATTATTCTATACTTATTCTGTTCTCTTCATCGCCGAAATGAAAGTCTCCATAACACCGTGAATCCTGGCGATACAGAGTAAGCAATTCAAAAAACAGATTCAGAAATTTAGAACAAAAGCAAAAACTCTCCTGAACATTCTCACTTTCACGAGTTCAACTATGAATATATTTAAAAAAAATTCTAGGACTAATAAGGAATGAAAGGAATGTTGTTTGCTGAAACACCCATAATCAGTGTGAAGTAGCTAAAACCTACCAAATTCAGACCAAAACGCTCGCCAAAACCAAACCAGTAGATCTTAGCCCTAAGACCCTTGGCAACATCATAATGCACACAGAGTTTGAACACTTTTTCCCAAAAATAGAAACCAATAAAAGCGGCACATATATCCGATAAGTTTCAGATCTGATTCAAAGGAATCGGAGCCCAAATGCCGTGTCAAATAAACCCGGATAGATGAGTGTACTTCGACTCAAGAACAACTTCACATATCCAACAATGTCCGACAAAACCCAGAGAGAGAAAAAGAAAAGAAGAAGAAGAAAAAGCGCTCACACACACACACACACTTACATGCACACAAGCAAAAATAAAATAAAATTGGAGTCCGAAAAAAAAAAAGAATCAGACAAAATTAGGAGACGAATGCGAAGCCGATCGTCGAAATCAGAGACGAACCTGAGAGCTCAATCCAGGAGATCTTCGATTGCTTAATCGGATTGATAGATTTCAAATTCGCACCGGCATTACGCTCTCACACACTCTCTTTCTACATAAAGTATGTATGTATGTACATTTCTCTTCATATATATCGCTCTTCTTCTTCTAGGTCTCCCTTATGGCGATTAACCGAGTTCTCCAAATCTTTAGCCTATTTGAAATTTTTTGCAAGTAAATTTTACTCTTCTTTATTATTCTAATATACTTAAAATAATAAAATATAAAAAATGGGCTACTAAACAATGAAACTATTTTTTTTGCTTTACTCACAGTTCTGAAATGTAATCTTAATTTCCTTATATATATATATTTATTTTCTTTTGCTTGACTTGCTTTCTCTCTCTCTCTCTACACTTGGAGAGAGAAAGGATGGAGAGAGAGTGTGTGAGTATTGTGCTGTTGTTGTTGGGCTTCAGACAAATTTTGTCTGTAACTTGTATAATCTATAGACGAGGCTTTTTTTTTTTTTTGTTCAAAGAGACGAGGATTTGAAAGACGGAAAGAGACTCATTGCTGGTCACCATATGACGACTTTACTAAAATACCCTTCGTTCATTTTACGTCAAATTACCATTTTGTCCATCGTATATGAGATTATTGATTTGTACTGTCCTGTACTCTTTTCTTTCTAAATGTTTTTTTAACTTTGATCTATAAAAAAGATTAAAAATAACATATGCATGGCATCTAAACGCTATCTGGTACACATTAATTCAGCTTAATAAGATTTACTACAATTAATTAGAAATCTTACATAATAAAAAAAAGGAAAAATGGTATGAAGTAACCAATTCAAACTATGACTTTTGCAAAATAGTCATAGTTTCATTAGGTATAGCAAAATAGTCAATTGAAAGTACTATGATTTTTAATCTTGTCTCGATTAATTTTAATTCAGTCTTCATAAAGCTTACATTCTGTCTTTATAGTTCGTTGGAATTAAATTTAATCCAACCTAAATTAATATTACTTGGGCTAGTTTACTTATAATTGACAAACTATGACTATTTTGCAAAAACTTAAGTTGTATTTAGCTATATAGCTGCTTGACCCTAAAAAAAATTGACAACTATAAATTTACAATAAAAATTTATTAATTATTGTAACTATGAATTTAACAAAAACAAAAAATTAAACTAGGTTTGAGATGCTCTTATATTTATCTAAGTGATTCAAAATTATTACATTAAATTCATTAAAAAAAAATTAAATGGATTATGGTTTTTTTAATAACTACGACAAAAAAATATAAGAGAGAAAATATACTTTCGATGTAATCACTTCCTTAACTAGCTGCGAGACTTGACCTATATTATATACACTTTTATTATATAATTGTTTGTATGCAAATGGGACCTAGAGTGAAATCTGTGAAACTAAAGCATTTGAATTAAAATAAAAAAAATTATATTATATATATATATATATATATTAAATTAGGTTTTGATTTTGGTCTTAAAATTAAAATAAAAATCGCTTTTACACACACAGCAAAAAAATAAAAAATAAAAATAAAATAAAAAATAAAAATAGTCCTCTAATGTCATTGTTTCCACTCATAACCCCGAGTCGAATTTTTCATGACTTTCTCATCACCAATCGCTTGGTTAAGTATGATATATTTTATTTAATTATGTGATGTTTTCCAAATAATAAGAGATACGAATTATTTGATAGCATGGATTATAGATATCACAAAACATTGGTGTAATCTATCATTCTTGCTATTTATTTTTTTTTTCTTTTTTTAAATAAGATTTGACATCACCATATTTCTCCACCACTTAAACGAGAGCTATTCATAAAATTTCACATAATTCCACCCACGTGTCAAAAAAATTAAAAAAAATTTACCAATGTAATTCATTTATCATTAATCATAATATATTATATATTAGCAATACATCATACATGAGAAATAAGCATTTATCTTTGTCAAATATAATATTTATTGAAAGCTTCTTGTAGATACTGAATTTGTCAAAACTCCGTACTCAAGACTCAAGAGTTATGATTTTTTTAGATTTAAGATACAAAGATTAAGAAATGCATCAATTCAGAAAATTTGTGAAAACTTATTTACAGAGATACAGATAGGTGGACTTATTTTGTTTTTGTCAACTTTCTATCATATTTCCCATTTTGTTTTTTTGACTGGCTTGACAAATTCATTATTTAATCTTCTAAAAAAACATGGTGACCCAAAGTCCATTTAACTCCAAAGGCAAAGCATTTGAAGGGGCTAATGGTCCACCAATCAACGAAACGGGGTACTATTGTAATTTTAAATAAACCAATGCTGTGGTCAACTATTCACATATATCCACTTCGGTTGAGTAACGGTGTAAGTGTAACCTATCATCGCAGATTCTATATTTAACGGTTCCTTCAAAATTAGCATTAGGTTGTAAAAATAAAAAATAAAAAAATAATAATTTAGTATGCATTGGGTTTGAAATTAAGACTGCAATGACTTATCTTTCTTATTTTTCAAAAAATATAGAAGGTTTTATTTTTCCCTAGTAACTTTGAATGCAAATCCACCCGACAAACATTTAAATTTTGTCTCGTATTGATCATTTCGTATCCCACAAACAATACGTAACTTTACTATTAAAAAAAAAACAATACGAAACTTGTCTTATTGCCATCACAAAGCACAAATCACTAAACACCTTCGCTACCCAACTTTTCCCCATAAAGAATTGAATATTATGAGAAAAAGACAACTTATCAAAAATGATAGTGGAAGATCAGTTTTTTTTTCCCCTTCCTTTTTAGTCTTTCTAATCTAACAAAATATTTCCCAATTTTTTTACACGTCACCCAGAAATCACACTTGCATGAAGTGATCATTTTTAAAAATGTGAAACCGTATCTAGTTTGAGAAGTCAAATGTTAAATTCAAAAATCTAAATCTTATATTTTTTTTTCTAATTTATGTAATTTGATTGAAAGTTTGCATCATGTTACAATTTCCATTCTCACACCATGTAGAACACAATCAATTACATTTAATTTCGTTTCATGGATTCACGCCCACACCACATGAATGAGATGCATATTAATCCTAACTATTGCCTTGTATTTGTAGTTGAATTTGGAAACCAAGGACTATGATGTGTCAATGTAGACAGATTATCGCGCGGTCGTACAAGTCGAATGGCGTGAAACAATGTCTTGTCACAAGTCGTGTCGTGCAAGGGCTTAAATGTGACACACAAATGTCGATACTGAAAAGTGTTCCTGATTGAGCTAGTCTCACGGACAAAGCGTCAAATGCACGAGGTCACTCTAGGAACATCTAGCAAAAATGAGGATTGAACCAGAGATGAGTTGTCTCAGAGCACGGCACCACACGCAAGAAGTGAGTAATGCGTTCAAGTATGGTTAACGAAGCTATATGCGCGAGGTTGGTGGGTCTATCGGGAGGATCGTGTGCGCGAGCGTGGTGGATCTATCAAGCGGGCTCCACGATGACCTTCATCATATATAGGCTCGTTTCCACGGGGTTCCTTCTCATGCAAACTAGCCATGCGGGTTCATCGCATAGCTGACCCTCTGCACCGTTGGCTCTATTTTGTTGTCTTTTAGTAGTTTTAGAGTGATGGGCTTGGAATTTGCTTCCGGCCTAATGTATTCGTGTGTTTTGATGGTGTCGATATGTATACTGAATACAAATTACAATAAATCGAATTCTAAATATCATGTAGTGTCATTCATACTAAATCAGTACGAAAAATGTTTTAACATATATTCTAAATATCCCTTTAATATATGTTGTGTACTCAAGGAGAAACAAACATCTACGATGCTATAAGAAATCAAATAATCTATAAATAAAACCAACCAGTTAATTTTTTTAAACCATCCGTTTAATCTATGACGATGTTTTATAATGGTTTGATTTTATAAGTCATTCTTAAATAGCTAAGTCTAATATCAAATATTAAATATCAGCTTAGATCCATTCTTATCGGTTTCGATTTTATATATTGTTGAGTATCTTTTTGTTTTAAGACATTTAAACTAAATGGTTTGAGTTAAACATATAAAATTTGAACGGGGTATCAAGATAATTCGATTTTTTTAATTATTTTGTTGTAGTTAAATTTATATAATTAAATATTAAAAGAGGAAAACATCATATGTATCCCATGCATATTTTTGGTCCAACTAGCCAATCCTCAAGCTTATTTTAACATGGGCGTTATAGATTTGTAGCAAAAAATAAGTTATCAAATTGGAATGTAACCAACGTTTGTAACCGTTTAGGAAATAGTCAATGAAAATTATATTAGACTTAAATATCCTCATTAAACATGCTATAATTAACGAAGACGGAGGCGTCAAAGGTGTGTTCAGACCCAAAGGAACGACCGTCGAAAAGAGGGGCGGGAGACCCAGGATCCACTGGCGGAGAAAAAAATTGTAACGAGATGTGGGAGGCAAAAATCCCAACGAGAGTTGGGTTAGGTCAGAAGACATCGGAGAACGGTGTCTCACCCCATAAATGGAGGGTGGTGATTGAGAATGAATAAAGTTTAAATATTTTTTAGAGAGAAAAAATAAAAAGAGGAGAGAGAACGTAGATTTAGAGAAAAAAAAAATACACATGCAAATTATATGTTTATGAAAAATTATTTCAACTACCACAATTGGATAAGCTTTTTTCAATCTCCCACAAAAAGCTTAATTTGGCCAAAAATGCTACTAATTCCACTTGTACAAATACAATTTTACTTTCAACAACTGATGTCAATTGTTGACACATAAGTAAAAAATAAATGTCGATTATGTCAACAAACATAAAATCCAAAACTCACAGATGTCAACAATAGATGTCACTTGTTGACATCATGTTGATGGTAAAATTGTATTTGTAGAAATAACTTAGTAGTATTTTTGGCCAAATTAAGTTTTTGGTGGGAAATGAAAAAAAAAACATATCAAATGGTGGTAATTGAGGCAATTTCACTATATTTATATGGCACGCAAGGCGAATTTTAGAAACTCGACCAAAATTTATGGATACATAAAATTATGTCTCAAAAAGTTTTACAATAGAAAAAAGTTTTGAAAGAGCTTTATGTGTATTCGATTTTTAATATGCTTTTTGTTGTTTCATTTGTTGAAAGTATACATAAAATAAATAATTACTTATAGTTAGTGTTAAATTTACATCGATTTGTGATGTGCTTTATATTAAAATGTTATTCTTTTGTATTTACAAGTATTTTACCCTATTGTTAATGAAAATTTAGTGGATTTCTTAAAATATATATATTTCCCTTCATTATATTGGCTCATTTATTGCATTATTGCTTCCTAATCACTTCTACGACACTTTCAATCAAACAAACAACAACAATAGAAACACACCATCCATTTCAGACAAATAGTCATACACGACATGAGAGTTGGTGTTTTTTTTTTTTCTTTTTTCTTTTTACGGATGTCGATTAGTGTATGGACATCAAATACATATTTCCTGTTCCTAATACAGTTGGGTTATTACTCATTATAATGATATTGCAACAACACGTTGGTTGGTTTTTAATATACACAACGGCATACTAAAAACTCGACCTAACTTAATATTGTGCACTAAAAAGTGTGATGCAAATCAAATACATGGACAAAATATATACGCTGTTCTTTAAGGTTTATATACTTTACAGGCTCCTGACATGTTTATTCAATAAGAAATTGATTACGTAATAAATTATACCCATGTGTTAAAATCTATAATTTTTCAATGGCTCGAAGAAACAGGACAATTACAGCTTATAATTGCTGTATTTAATATATAGTCACTTTCTATGCCAAATCTTCAGTCAAAGTATTTTTTTAACGCATATGTAAGCTCCAGAACTAAATAAAGCTGTGATTTCGTATTTATATACGTTTCTAGAACAATGTTTCTAAAATTCAAAACATAAACAAACAACCAAAAATGTCATACAAATAAAAAGAGATTATAATAAACTTTTTATTACATGTGAATATGGAGATTAAACCTTAATTTCACGGAGTTTAAGACATGATGTAACTATCGAATTTGGACGATTCTAGTTTCACGGAGATATCAGTTTTATTGCTAAAAAAATTAGAAATTCTAGTTAATTAGCTATATATATATATATATATACACACATATATACATATATATATATATATATATATATTGTATAGGGTTTAGAATTAAAACAAGAGAAAATGACGGCATAAATATTTAATGTTTTCATAAACATATATTTAATTTTTTTTTCACGACAAAAATTCCATATAGGTTTCAGTTGCACCGTTAAAAAAAATGGAAATACACGTGACACACTCAAATTAAACACGATTTAATAGTTTTTTTTCAAATTATATTATATTATACGTGACAGCCTTAAATACTTATTCGTCAGATTCAATAATGCAGCAATAATATTATACTTAAGCATTGATGACATTATAAAAACATTTTAATATTTATTTCTTAATATTATCAAACATTAATAATATTTTTTTAAGAAAAATACTTGATTACTTTTTTTAATATTATAAACATTTTTTTATTTTGAAAACGATTTATTATTTCTATAATAACATTTTAAGAATATACTTAATTAATTTTTTATCAATAAAAATATATTATTGAAAATGATTTAATATTCATTTCTTAAAATTAATTAAACATTAATTATATCAATTTTTTTTTAAAATGCTTAATTAATTTTTTAATATTCAAAACGTTTTTAATAATAATATTATTGCTTAATTATCATATTAAAGTCCTTTTTAATTAATATTTTTATTATAAAAATAATATTATTAATATTGATTAATTTTTTAAAAAAATTATTAAATCGTATTTAATCTGCGTCTGGCACGTGTATTTTCGTCAAACTTAACTTACTTTATTTAACGGTGCAACTAAAACCCAATATTATATATTTTTTCCGGGAAAAAAAATAAATGTTTAAATGTATGTTTTCGAAAATATTAGGTATTTATTCCGCCATTTTCTCTTTAAACAATGAAAGTTAAAAGCAATCAATATATTTTATGATTAAATTCATATATTACCAAAAAAAAATCTTAATATTAGAAGATAAATTGTAATAATAAAAAATAAGATTATAGAAGAAAAAAAAATTTTGAGTTCGCAGGGAAATCAACCAATAACTTGTTAGCTCCGTTGTATTTATCTAATGTATATATGTATATATATATATATATATACACACATATATTCATTTATACAAAGTTTTCCTATTTTTTGTAGGCTCTATGTAGATCCATCCCTGGCTATGATACCAATAGGAATTTCCTACTCAATTATGCAGAGTACTAAATGGGAAAGATATTTATAAAATGCTGAAAAAGGAGAATAACGGTATAATATATATTTTGGTATATTGTGGACCTTGTTACATGCACGATCTTAATCCCCTAAATAAAGGCATATGGTCCTGATTGCAACTATGCCATCAATTTTATGCAAGTTTCAGAATTTACTATGTGATGTACATACTAACTTATTTATCATGTGAGATCTTTTTTGCTCAATTCATTACCTTTTAGTTTTCACATTAAAGAAAAGTCATTTGTATTGGAATCAATTCACCACTAAAATAGCCATATATATCGTCACCTACGTAGAAACTTGGAGATTTTTTTTTTATATATAATTTTTAAAGTTCGCTATCTGTCGATTAAAATTTTATAGACATATTAGTAGGTTTTCTCGTAAAGAAATAATCTGTGACATAGCATCCTGCAATAAGTGAGTAGAGATGACAATTTTACTCGCTACCCGTTATCCGATCCGGGATATCCGGTTTAAACGGGCCGAGTAAGATCCATTTTTATCGAGTAAACAAGTCCGGATAACAGGTCTATTTTAAATCGAGTCCGGGTAACAAAATAAGTGGACCCGACCGGAACCTTACCCGTTACCATTCTTAATAATAAGTTAGAAACATGTTGCATAGATGACACTCTAACACAAAAATCGTATTTATATATATTGTTTTATTTATTATTATTTTAATTTATATCGACTACAATAAAAAGATGTTGAGATTTTAGTCGATTTTGAGTATCAAATCAAACTAAGAAATATGTATCCTCAAGCTAGCCTCATAATATGATAACAATTTCCTCTACACAAATTTATGATAATAATTAAATTACATATATATAAAAATAATTTTGTAATCTTAATTGTCATATTTTTTTAAATATTACATCGTGTATCTCGTACGAAAGATAAAATACGTTTATGTTGTTACTTATCACGCTAAGGGCTTAGGTTAGTGGTATGTTTTCCCTAATTTTCTTCTGGTCGTCTGAAACTTGCCCCTTAAGACTTTGTGTGGCCGCCGGAGAGTTCCCATCCTCGGCTCGTCACAAGTCTTGTGGGAACATGAACAATGTTAGTTATTTGAAAGGATGGTGACATTGGAGAGTGGAATAGATTGGCAAGGAAACATGAAACAAAGTTTAAGTCTAATATTTTTTTAGCGAAACATTGACCAAAAATAGTAAGTGGTCGAAGGGAGTCACTAGTATGGTGATATTATGTTTCTTTAATGGCGTATTTTTGTGTGTCTATTACAAGCTTTTGGTTACTTCTATTCAATCAAGGCTGATTCTCAAGTAATGTTTTTATTTGTTTAGTTTTTACTCTTGCTTTGCTTTTTTGTTCGTACATGTATTCGTAATAGATGTTTGTTTCTTTGTTATTTCAAGGTTGAGTCTAGAGGTTGTTCAATAAATACATTGATTTTCTTTGTAGATCAGGTTGCTACCCACCGATCGTGTCCCGATATGTTTTTGGTCAGTCTCCCTTGATTTTTTGATCTCGTTCATTTTGCAATACTATTTGTTTTTGTGGTTGATTGGTGATGAACCTATTTGGTTTTAATTCACCAAAATATGATAATTGTGAATAATCAATGTGCTTTTGCTTATGCCATTATAGAATTTAGGGCCAAGTTTAGTTCTATTGTAAATATTAGCTTTTAAGAGTATTAAAACCAACTGATTGTATGTTTTATAGAAAATATTAAAGTGATGATGTCCACTTGTTGAAGCAATCAGATTCAACTATATTGTTATTTCTAGTAGTGATATGTATAAAATTAGGTATTTATTTTTCAAATCAACTAATGAGAACTTGATGCTCAAAGTTTGTTGAAAAACACAATAAAATTTTGAAGGGAAATGAATAGGGGTGTACAAAAATTGACCGAAAATTGGTTAAACCGATAACCGAACCGATCCGGAACCGAAATTCGGTGCCACGTCATCAAACCGAAAATTCGGTTCGGTTAACCGAAACCGAATTTAAGAATCGGTTCGGTTATCGGTTTTGAAAATCCAAAAATTCGGTTATCGGTTATTTAACCGATTTTTATTTTATCCAGTTTTGAAACCGGATAACCAGTTTTAAACCGGATAACCGATTTTAATCGGTTAACCGATTTGAACCGGATAACCGATTTGGATAATTATAACATCTTTAAAACTGGTTAACCAGTTTTGAAATCGGTTAACCGATTTTTTCGGTTAACCGGTTTCGAAACTGGTTAACCAGTTTTAAAACGGTTATAAAATCGGTTATCGGTTTTACAAAACCGGTTAACCGAATTTTCGGTTAACCGATTTTCGGTTTTTGACCAATTCGGTTCGGTCATTGGTCCAAAATTTTCAAAACCGAAAATTCGGTTTCGGTTTTCAAATTGGTCCAAAACCGAACCGAACCGAACCGATTTCACCCCTAGAAATGAATACGTTGTGAAAAGAAATAAATATTCAAAAAAAGTCCCACTTGGAAGAGATATGTGAATTTTGTAGTGCATATATATATAACCTTGATACGAGGCTGGGCCCCCAAACATGACCCAATTTTGTAGAGGTGTTAGAATGCACACAAGTCCATTGCGCCATACATGCACGTTGTCACTCGGACGGGCATGCTGGGCCGAGAGGGCTGAGTTGGTATTACATCAAATCAGCTAATCAGAACTTGATGCTCAAAGTTTGTTGAAAAACACCATAAAAATTTGAAGGGAAATTTGTGAAAAGAAATATGGAAGAAATAAGTGGATTTTGTAGTGCATACATATAACTTTAAATACAAGGTTGGGTCTCCAAACATGACCTAATTTTGTAGAAGAGTTAGAATGCACACAAATCCACTGCATCCTACACACACGCCGTCACTCGGACTGGCATACAGGGCCGAGAGGGTTGAGTTGGTACTACCTTGTATTGTTTATTTCAATTTTCAATCCGAAACTATTTATTTATTATATAATTCAAACAATTTTTTTAACGTTTAGAATGTTCAAAGCCGAAGATTTTGTTTGAACGTGTAACAATGCAATGATGTTGAACGTTTTTACGATGTGTAACCTTTGAAAAATAAGCAGCCTTCATGTCCAAGAAACGTTATCGAAGAACGTTGGTATCAGGTCTTGTTTAACATATAAAAGTCGGATTTAAGCTTCTCATTTTAAACACTGAAACAAAAGTTCGAATAATAATTTTCTACAAAAACGCGAGTCTCTTTTCTTCCATTGTTATGGTGGTAGCTCTAACTGAGGACGTTCTAGTTCACTAGAGTTAGACATTATGGTGCACTACTATGCTGGTCGTCGTTGGATTCTATAAAGTTTTCGCTCAATAAAGCGAGCCATAGAAGAGGTAAATACAACTTCAAGAAAATTATCCAACGATCCTCGTCGCTTCCATTTGTTTATTTCTATGATTTTACTACGAGAGTTAAATTATGATCTTTGTGTATTTCATTTATTGTTCTTCTATGTCTTCAATTTTTTTATTTTATATTTTCATCAATTATTATTTTACTTATTTGCAAGTCGTCTATATATTTCTACATACATTTTATGTGATACATCTAATAAGTTGATCATGTTATGCTTAGAACATATTCAATGGATAACTCTAAAACTCTATATATAGAGTATAGGGTTAGAATTCTCCAATGGTAAAAAAACACCATTATAAAACTCTATATTTGATGTAATCTTGACACCAAATGAACACCAATTGGGTGTAACACTGTTCATTTGTTGTCAAGATTACACCAAATATTATTTTAATCTAATTAATTCATAATATAGAATCGGAAATACATATTTGATTTAATTTAAGATTAATTAATAATTTTTAATTATTTAAAGTTTTATTCATAATCCAAATAATTTCCTTCAATACAACTCAAATAATTTAGTATGCTTATTTTTATAGTAATTTTTTATTTTTTTTATAGTAATGAATTAATTAATAATATGTAATTTTAATATTTATGTTTTCTAATGGTGTATTATTTATTCCTAAAAAATATTGTACTATCTATGTAATGAAGTTCATTAATTTTTCATTTTATTATAGTTACATTTTTCTACTTTAAAATAATTGATTATTAATTTATACTAAATGTTACACATAATTAATAAGTACATTATTATACATATAATTAGTAAATAATGAAATTAAGAAATTTAATATAAAAAACATATTATTATAATATTCTTTTTATTGTAAGATATATAGTAGTATCATTGGAGCAAAATAGAAATTTGGTGTAAAATTACACTGTCAAAATTACAGCAGTTATAATATTATTAATTATTGAAGATGCTCTTAGGAATCTTTTATTAAAATTGGTAATTGTAATTGCTTATATTTTTTTATTAATGAAATTTCATTTGGAAAAGAAAAAAAACAATGATAGCTGATACTAATCCCTGCAATCATTGCGTGTACAAACTATAAACACCGGGGAATTCGTTTTTGGCCCTATCGCAAAGTGGACCTTTCGCTTTCGATTCAAAAAATAAAGCAGTTGATTTTTCTTTTCCTTTCTCTAATTTGAAAAATAGAGCTTAAACTTTCATCCATTGTTATTGAATTTTTGAAGGTTCATTTTCAACCCCAAAAGTTGTCCCATATTTTGAGTAGGACCAACTGATCAGCCACCGGTTGTTGTCAATTTTCTATAAGCCAATAGCTATCTGCCACGTTTCTCCTTTGGAAAAGCCAGAGAGCGTTTTGCGCAATCATTATGCCACGTGGCGACCAAAATACATAAGCTTTATTACTACTATTTTTTAACCTTGAAAAGACTAGAAGCTCATGTTTTTGTTTTACCCATTAATTTGATAGTGTTAACTTTTAAGAAGTTCATTAATGAACATTTGATTGGGCGGAATCCCTTTTTTTCTTTAGATTGATGAGTGAAATTCTCATGATATGATCGATATGAACGTGGTTTAACACTTTTTTTACTCGTAATGTATACTTGTAAATTGACTAAAATGTGTAATTATTTGCATGATTTAAAAGTCTGCAAAAAATTGTTACGAATTATGATACACGTGGGTAATAGCAACACCACCATCGCCGGCCGGCTTGTGTGGGACCCACGAGTCCAATCAAGAGTGGGGATTCACTGAAAAATTATTCAGATGTCGGACATTTTATCTTTACTCTGATTATTATTTTATCGAGATTGTATTGACTAATGGTACATATAGTTCGATAGTCGGTGCCACGCGTGACGTAATGCCTTGTTTATTATAGTTCACATAATCAAGTAAAGATATTATACCAAACCCCAAAGAATTTCATTCAATATAACTTTTTTAAAACGATATTAATTATTGTCGCATAATTTTGGGCTGAGATAATGTCTACTTCGGTTTGAACTTTGAGCTTTGAACGAAGACTTACAGACACGACAACGAACATAGATATAAAACTCTGTTCAGATCTCTTATTCCACGCGCAGTGACACACAAACCACACATTTATAACTGCGTAAATAGATATAGTACAACTAAGAAACATGACCCCTTTTTTTTATTGGTCCAACTCCAAACCTTGATTTCATACACATCAAACACATTGGTGGATTAGAAATAAAATATTGACCGTTCGATCAAGATCCAACGGTCACACTTGATCGCACTGCAGTGTTCAGTTTTAAACCCTCTACACAATACAAGAAACTCTGAATTAACTATTTCTCTTATTCTCGTTTCATACTTGCACATGGGATAATTAAACAGAAATAATTTTCCTAAAAAAAAAAATAAAGAGAAACTATTGTGACGTGTTTATTAGAAACATATTAAAAAAAAAAACCTATGTATGTATAAATATTTAAATGTTTAATCCGAAATACCAGGCCAACCATGCACCAGTTGGAACTGACATTCCTGGAACTTAAAATAATTGCAGTGAAATATTGACTTTGGAATGCCGTCAAATGTGCAGATTCACAACATGTGAAGCTCTGAACTCTACTTGCAGCCATTTTGGAAATAAAGAAGGATTGTTTATTTCGCTATAATATAATAAAATTTGTTAATAAGGATATTGTGTTTTGAGGACGAAGTTTCGCTTTTGGTTCTTTAAATACACGAATAGTGTTTTGAGTGGATTTGGATTATTATATTTTCCTTTTGTATACGAAATGGCTTGTGATCATCTTTTTCTTTTGTCACGTATTCTCAAACGGACCGTGTTAGTTGATACAATATGGCAAAACAATAGTAATGACAATTTGTTTTTAATCAAGGATAATATTGTAGTACATTTGGAAAGATTTCATTTTTTTTTTCAATTAAAAAAAAACATGTTTTATATTTACTTTTGTGACAATGTTATACTTGGTCACAAAGTGCTTAGTTTTGTGACAACATTGTCACAAAATGATCATATATATACAGGCACGGATTTAGGTGGGGGCCAGTGGGGGCACTGGCCCCCACTCAAAAAATGGGGAAAAAAATTAATATACAATTTTTAAAATAATTAATAAATAATTAAATATTTGTTTTTTAAATATATACAAATGTTTCCCTCTCAAGACATAAAATGGTTTAGGTCCGGTGGTACTGCTGAGCGAAATTAGACCCCTTGGACCTGGGATCCATTCTCAACTTTAGCTTATTTTGCTTTAATTTTTTTTTCCTCATGGATGATAGAACGCGAACGTAATGATCATATTTTTCAATAAATTCTAAACTCAAATACTTTTAAATTTTATAGTTTAATTAAAAAGTAATAGATTATTCTACATATATTTATGTTGGGAATTTAAGAATCTTAGAACTCATACTCTTAATATATTTCTACACTTCAAAATTCGAATATGATGATTTAATATTTTTCTTTATTTTATGAAACAAAGTTCCCTGCTCTGATTTGTTATTTTAATTTATTTTATAATAATATGAAATATTTTGAAGTTTATATCATTTTATACACAAAACAGTTATAAATGTAACATACATTACAAAAGAATTAAAATACATATGTTACTAATAATGTTATATATTATTAGTTATATACACTAGATATTAAAAGGTTATTTTTTCATTTTTACATAAAGTCTTAATTTAAAATATTCTTTTCTTTCTTAGTTTTTAAAAATAATTTAGTGTTAATTGTTTACATGATTTCTTTTACCTTAATTTTGAAGTTTTGAAAAATTGTAAATCAATTATACACATTTAATCTTATTTGTGCCCCCACTGACTGAATTATCTAGATCCGTCACTGTATATATATATATATATATAAATTTATTAACCTCTATTTCTTTTTTTTTTCCCTGTGGATGTTTAAGTTTCATGGTCTTTCTCGGCCATTGGGCTGAACTAGAACACGACACTCTTTGAGTCGCTATCAAGGAATCATAATTAAGCTCTCGTAAAATGTTCGAACTCATTCAATGTATTAGATTCGTTTTAAAGATGTTCTACTCTCAGAAAGGTTATGACTTTTCGTGAGTTGCTTAAATTCTAGACGAAATTCCTGAATTTGGATGCTTAGGTTGCAAGAAATCTGACTTTGAATTATATGTTGTGTCCAAAATGTCAAGCAAGGAGTTGGGAAATCTCATTCCCTTCTTTTCTAGCTTTAGCCATCTTTACATACTTTTTCTTATTCTATTCGGGAAATTTTACCCTCTTTCAATTTATTTTATTATTATTCGTACGGATTTGCTTCCCAATATTATTATTTTATGATTTAGGAGCATTATACTGAAAAAGATGAGACAAGCAATCCATAAAGAAAAGCTTACTTGAGTTAATTTACGAAAGATTTAAGATTATTTCTCAATTCAGCGATCAGAGAAGAGTCTAATGTGGGCTTTGAGCAAAGTTCGCTCTCACAACTTTTTATTTGGTTTGAATCTTAGCTATAGTGATACAATGTTTGTTTTGGTTTTTATTTCACTTGCTGAAGGAATGGTTCGGTTGAGAAGAAGCTAGCTAATATTTTATTATTATTTGTACGGATTTGCTTCCCAATATTATTATTTTATGATTTAGGAGCATTATACTGAAAAAGATGAGACAAGCAATCCATAAAGAAAAGCTTACTTGAGTTAATTTACGAAAGATTTAAGATTATTTCTCAATTCAGCGATCAGAGAAGAGTCTAATGTGGGCTTTGAGCAAAGTTCGCTCTCACAACTTTTTATTTGGTTTGAATCTTAGCTATAGTGATACAATGTTTGTTTTGGTTTTTATTTCACTTGCTGAAGGAATGGTTCGGTTGAGAAGAAGCTAGCTAACAAGTACTTTTTTCCCCCTAAAAAAACAAGAAGAAATATATATATATATATATAATATATATATATATATATATAATATATATATATATATATATATATATATATATCTATATAAATATAATAAGCCCGAATCCGAAATCACTGTTTATAAGATTTTAACCAATTGAAATATGACACGTCATTCCAAAATTACTGTTTACAATACAACACGTTTTATTTTTCTTTTTACTTTGTAACCGTTTGGATTTGGACGGTTTCTTTGTTAAACGCTCGCTTCTCCATTTTCTCTTCGACTCTCTGTTTCTTTCTCGTCTCTTCTTCTATATTATTTCTTCTTCGGTGCTCCTCGCCGCCAGCCAATCTCTCGCCATTGCTGCCTCGCGCGTCATCACTGGAATTCATCGTCTCCGCTCCTCTTCACGGTACGTTCTCTGGTTCATCGTCTCGAGTCCCCGTTTCTGTCTCCTCGTCTTCTTCTATCTTATTTCTTTGGTGCTCCTCGCTACCAGCGAATAATTCGCCATTGCTGCCGCGCGCGTCATCGCCGGAGTTCAGCGTCTCCGCTCCTCTCCACGGTACGTTCTCTCTAGTGTGTGTGTATATATATATATATATATATATATATATATATATATATATATTAAACGTAGCTTCGTGTCAGTGAAGCAAGCACTAAGAAATACTCCAACTTTCTTTTGTTTGGAGTCTTTGGACTTTGGACACAACTTGCTTGGTAGTTGGTACGTGTTAAATTTATCCTCTCTAAAAAGCTTACGGGGCTTTGAATAGTATTGTATCGCAGAACAAAAATAAACAAAAAAACCATTCTAAAATGAACAAAGGCAAGTTAAGAAACTGGTGTTTAAACTTAAACTAAATCAGGGAACACTGATAGTCATAGATAGAGAGACAAATAAAGAGTTACAGTTCCAAATTCCACTCCACAATTTAACACACATATCATCATCACTAATAGCCAACATGGAATTTCCACACTTCCATTAAATCTTACCACCACCATTATCATCAGACACACGGACACAAATAAATATATATAAAAAAAGTCCTAATAATAACTCTCTCTAGACTCACTCACTCACTCTCAGTTGCTGCTATCACTATGGTGGTGATTGTTATTGACATTGTTACTGTTGTTGTTACTATGGTGGTGATGATGAGAATGGTTCCGATGGTGATTCCCGGCCCCGCCTCCTCTTCTCCCACCTCCGCCACCGCCGTGCTTGAGCTGAGAAATCTCGAGCTGAGTCTTCATAAAGAACTGCATTCTCTGAAGCTCCAAATCTTTCGCAAACTTCATCCTCTGCTTCTCCATCTCCACGATCTGCTCGATCTTCGCGCTCTCCGCTTGCTCGTAAGCTTCCCCAAACTTCACGATCGCCCGAGTCAGCTCTCTCACCGCTCCTCCCCAACCGTCACTGCCACCGCCGCCGCCGCCGCTATTATTCCTCTCAACTTTCCGTCTCTTCCGCCTCAAATCCGCCTCGCTGTCGGTCGAAGCGTTCCCAGACCCCGACGACCCCGAATCCACCGGCCGCGGCGGTGGGACCGGCGGCGGAGGAGGAGCCGGGGAGGGAGTGCCGCGGCGCTTCGGGAACGGGCTGGCTCGGTGGTGGACCGGGATCCCCACGGGAAGCCGGAGCGACGGAGAATTGGCGGCGGCGGCGGCGGCGGTGACGGCGGCGAGGGAGGACATTTTGGCGGTTGGACCGACGAGGAAGTCGAGCCGGTCGTAGAACGGCCACTTGCTCGGGCCGGAACCGGCGGCGATCTTCGATTTCTCGAGCTTGTACTTCTTCTTCACCGTGTCGATCCGGTTCTTGCACTGGATGTCGGTCTTCGGGATCTTCCCGTACTCCTCGTGCCTGCTCACAACCTCCGAGACCTCCTTCCAGTGCTTCTGCTTCAGGTTTCCTCTGCTCAGCTCCAAGTACCTCTCTCCCCAAGCCTCGATCAGCACCGCCGTCGCGGCCTCGCTCCAGCAATCCTCTCTCCCTCCTCCTCCGCCGCTTCCGCTTCCTCCTCCGGCGCTGCTGTTTCCGTTTCTCACCTGCTGAATCGGGAGCGCGAGAGTCAGCTGGTTCTCCGGCGCCGGCGGAGGCGTGGCGGCCACCGTCACCGTGATCCGGCCGGCCGGCCTCGGAGACTCCGGAGATCGGCTTCCCGGCGAGGCGTGGGACTGGATCTCCTCGTCGTCTTCCATGAGATCTAAAGACCAAAAAAACAAAAAACAAAAAAAAAGTAAAAAAACCTAGGGTTTTCAGATCTGGAATTGATATTCCGAATCCCTAGAAATCAAAACACAAAATCAGATCCGGACTCGGAGAAACTATATCGTTTGTATTTTTTGAACACATAGAGAGCGTACCTTGAAGAAAAAAAAAGGAGAGAAACAGCGAGGGTGAACGATGCGATTCGGGATCGGAGCAGAAGTAGAGTTTGGGTTTCAAAAAGTCGCCGGCATTTTCGGAGAGGGGAGTGAAAAAGGGGCGTTATGAATTAAAAAAGGAAGAGAGAGAGAGAGACGGTGTTTTTGTCGTTTAGGTTTAATTTTCTCGGTTGACGGAAAAAACAGAGAAGGGAAAGGTTGGATGGGTGGGATTTGACGGCTACCGTCGAGGACTGGAATGGGAATGGTCACGTGTCGCTTTCTCATTGGGCTCCTCATACTCACCGGCGTCACGGGAGGGTTACGTGAGCGAGTGAGTCAGAAAAAACGTACGTACGCTATAACCTACTCATTTATCTCTCTCTCTCTCTCGCTAATTCTATTTTATATAAATCGTTTTTTGACGTAAATCTCCACAATCTTTTTTCTCGAATTACTTTTAGTTTACCGGTTTTTTCCTCGTCTTCCTACTTCTGACGTTAACATTCATCTTATCTGACACACTTTTTTTTTTTTTCTTCTTTTCTAAGCATGCTTTAATAATCTAAAAAACAAAATCATTTTTGAAATTATATTATTATTCCAAATAAAAGCATATGGAGAATAGAAAATTTTACGGAAATTGCAATCATGAACCCACAGATTAGCTTGAGACTTGAATCTTGATGCGACTTTTTGGCAAGAGAGGGAGAGCAAAAGAAGAGTCAATTTGGGGGGGACATAAAAAAAGGCAAACCGTACCGTGCTCGTCGAGCAAATTTGTCGTTGACGGAAAAAGTATAACGGCAATGGTCAACTGGCAGTTGCCGGTTAGTACTGGGTGGAACGGAAAGGCTTCGTGAAATTGGGGCTGGAATTACCGGGAAACCTGTAGTTGTGGTTGCCTGTTTCGATTAAGAGGGGTTTTTTTTTTTTTTTTTTTTTTTTTTTCCTGAGAAATTAGTGGCTGTTTTGTTCAACACTTCAACGACTAAGGGACCACTTCAATATAAAAAATAGTACTGTTGCCTAAGTACTATTTTTCTAAAGATTAAAATACTTCAGTTCTAAGTTGTAACTTGCAAGTACTTGTGATTAAATAAATAAATAACAAATAAACAAACTTGTAAGTGCTTCATCAAACGACACCCCAAATTATTATTAAACAATGGGTAAGGTATGCAAGAGATGAGATTTAAAATTTTCAAAATGAAAAAAATACATATATTCGCGCATATAAACTAGAGAAATTTTGATTAAAAAAATAAAGAGAAATACGAAGACAATGATAAAAGACTAATCTATTCTTACATAATAATAGTAGTAAATATTGCTGCTCATACTCACGATGAATTTGTTGGATAAGAAAGGAAAGTATAAAGCGTGGTGAGTCTTTGGAATAAGTCAACAATTTGCATAGTGAGTGAATAAAAAAAAAGACAAATTGATGGTGTCAAGGCTCAAGCTATAGATGATGGCGAATGACATAAGAATTAAGTTTAATATGATTGACTAGCCCATGCAAAACTAATCATTCACGAAATGGATCACACTAATTTGATTAATATGCTGTAGTGGTGTAGTGTGAGAAAGACTAATACCCATATCAACAATTAACTAGCGCAACCAAACATTTTCACATGCATTCTTTGACTCACTTTTAAGGCCACTAAAGCCTTTGTTATAGATCCACCACTGGAGAAGGAAAATAAATTGAGGTGCACTAAATAGCATAATATTTTTATTATAAAATGAAAAAGTTTGATTTCAGTTGTTGCCTATTCGATGGTTCCACAGTGCTTAGATAGCTTTTTATGAGTAAATTGCGACAAAAATACTTAAAGTTTTCGTAAATCAGTACCTATATACCTGAAGTTTATTTTCTGTGGCAAAAGTACTTGACGTTATGATTTTGTAGTTCCGTTAGTACTTCGGACGTGAACTTTAAACGGTTATACACGTGTAGTGATATGATTTAATTTAAAATTTTACACGTTTTTTTTTTACTTTGAATAAATGTTTAAATTTGTTATGATATTGATAAAAAGAAGAGTAAAGAATACAAAAAATATAGTAACTGCAATGCAGTATATGAAATACCCAATTTTATCATTTCCTTCTATTCTTATTCTCTTCTTCTTCAGTGGATACGAAATCCACGAGCTTGGGAATCAAGTTCACGATGGCAAATGAAAACTCGTCTTCCTCGTATGGGAATCAAGTTAGATTGCGAGGCTCGTCTTCATCGTATGAGAATCAAGTTCGATTCCGAGGCTCGTCTTCAGCAGCCCCATCGGACACGAACTCGTCTTCGCCGGAAGGGATGTGCTTTTGTGACGTGTCTTGGGTAGAAAGGACGGCATGGACAGATTTGAATCCTGGGAGGAGATTCAGAAGCTGTTATAAGGGAATGGTAAGGTCAAATTTCTTATCTTTTCATGTTTTATTTGGTTTGGTAGTTTATTGCGGAAATTGGTGGTTTTGTTCTTCAGGCAAATGGAGGTTGTGATTTCTTTATGTGGATTGACCCAGAGATGTGCAGAAGAGCTAAGCAAGTGATTCCAGGTCTTCTTAGAAGAATTAATCGATACCAATAGCGGCAAGCAACATTCCATTGCAATACCCTTTCAGAAAACAACCATCGAACCCTAACAAGGACCTACATCCCTTGTTGAATCCATCTTTACATGCTTTTAAGCAAATGTAAACTCTTTCAAACACTCTTTTTCCATTAATCATAGTTGTTTTTAAGAGGGCTGTTGTACCTGGGTTTGTCATTATGAGTTGCTTACAATAATAATCCAGAATTGCATATTTGTCCTTCACTGAGCCTTCTAATATATCTCTAGCTTTTTTCTTAGCACCGTAGAATACATCCCTCGACACGTTGCTGAATTTGGAACTAGCTGCCATCTCTTTGAACCATTTATAATCCATGCTAGGATTAAGACGAAATTGCTCTAGAAAATGAGTCGCTAACCAAGTACTTGTGACTAGCTTGTTGTCAAACACTATGCAACACTCATGCTTGTCTAGCAGCGTATTCACCCTAACTGACTTGTTCTCCTGAACCTTTGCATACAAAAGCCATTTAGCTCGTAATCTGGTCGAGTCGTTGACCACGTACTTGAACTCCCTATCAACTTTTATGAATACTTCTTTCAATACACGTCTCAGATCAACAATAGTAGGAAATTCCATACCCAATATGAACTTGAAATCGTCCAGGCTTGAACGTGTTGGAATTGATCTGGGGTTTAAGAAAAAGTTTAACGCTTCGGTAAGCGGCGAAATTTTAAAAAATTTCTTTTGACAAGTAAAACGATTTAACTAACCTAGACAAAGAGCAAGCACATGTAAATAAAAATTAATATGAGTATTAAAGATTACTAACCTTTTTAGAAGCTTAGTCATTTTTCCTGCATAGGGGTCACTTAGTCATTTTTCCTTCTATGCAGGATTCACAAGTAGGTAGTGAACCTATTGCAGAGGCTTGGAGTGGACCGTCCCTCACAAGTCCCTTAATCATATCTAGACTGATATGACCAAATCTTAAGTGCCATAGGTATGTTGATTTTTTTAGATCGGAGGATTCAGAAAGTTTGATCATCTTTGGCTCCCTAATTAGATCATTATCTATTTCGGTGTCTAAAATGGAAGGTTGAGTCGGATAAATGTAAAAAATACTATTCTTTATACATGCATCAGTGACAAAAGAATTTGAAAAAGAAATACGAATTCCATTCTTTATAAACTTTAAATAATAATCTTGCTCGAAAAGTTGAGCAACAGATATTAGGTTTTTCCCAAAGGAAGGAACATAATAAACATTATTCAAATTTAAAGTGCGATCTTCAAAAGATATCCCACAGCATTCGCAGACACCACGCTCTCATCACCCCACTTGAAGCAGAAGTCGCCATCCTCTAAGCTTTTGTTTTTCCTAAAACCAGTTAAGGAGCAGCAAATATGGTTAGTAGCAGCGGAGTCAATAATCCACGATGATACATTATCAGCTTCTAAACAAGCTTCGGTTATAAGTACAATACCTTTTTCCTTGGTCTTGAGGTAGGCAGGACAATTCCTTCGCCAGTGACCAGGCTCATTGCAGTGGTGGCACTTGTCGTTAGACTTGTCCACCTTCGGAGCCTTTGGCGCCTTCTTCTTCATTTGAACCTTAGGTTGGTTCTTTTTCTCGGCCTTGCGAGGTCTCTTCTTAGATCCAGAGGTGGAGGCAGTAGCATGTACCTCTCCTAGAACCCTCTTTTTCTTAGTGAGTCCCTTAGCGGTGTGAAGATCCTTCATAAGCTCGGTAATAGTGTACTCTAGCTTGTTCATGGAATAGTTTAGCTTGAAGGTATCGAAAGATTCGGGGAGAGTTTCCAAGATCATGTCTATTTTAGTCTCCCCATCAATTTCAGATCCAAGAATCTCCATTTCGTTTAGATAACTAATGATCCGCATCATATGGTCTCTAACGGGAGTTCCAGCCTTCATACGACAATTCATAAACTGTCGGACCGCTTGTTGCCTAGCTTGACGTCATTGCCCTCCAAACATCTCGTGAAGATTGTAGAGCATGTCGGCGGCAGTCTCGATGTCACGATGTTGTTGTTGTTGCAACACATTGTTCATAGATGCTAAAATATAGCACCTCGCAATCTCATCGGATCGGAGCCAGGCCGCCAGGGCGTCTTTTTCCTCTTGGGTCGAATCTTCATTCGCTTGAGGACAGAGGGTGGTGAGAACTCATTTGTGCTTGTCGACAACAAGGACTATGTCGAGGTTACGTTTCTAATCGACGTAATTGTCTCCTTCGAGTTTATTCGAGGAAAGAATGGTTGAGAGAGGGTTGAGAGACATTTTGCCTATAAAAGTTGAAACAAGTTTATGATTACTCTTTGGTTTAGGATTTAAGTTTTTAAACATTTGATAAAATCCAAAGGTGTTATAAACCAAACGATAATTTACTCCCTCAAGAGAAGGCCGCAAAAAATCTCCATTTATAAGTAAATGACACATCATTAATGCTTAGCCAAGATGTCAATACACCAATTTTGACTAGCCACCTTTTAAATTGGTTTGATCACTCACATCCTTTCACAGAGCCTCAAGGGAGGATTACTAGGGATTGAGCCTAAGTGTGCAACCAACCACTTAGTTCAAAATGTCAACTTTGAAAAACAATCCCCCAAGGGGAGGCCTTGCCTTCATCGTCTCACTCTCGGATGTAGCTCATTGAGCAATGATCGAAGCAAAAACGCCGTAGGGTATTCCCATTTAAGAGATGGCCATAAGAGCGGCTCTTAGTCTCACGTTAATTGCTTCTTTCATTAGTGTTGGAGATCGTGGGTTACAAACAACGAGTATAACCCTCCCACTTAGTTTTTGGAGTTGGTACATCGACTCTTATAAGTCCGAAACGAATTTCCTAGTTACAGAGCGACATAGCGGACAACTAGAAAAGAATCCTAGGTCTTCATGTTCAGAGCAGTGTTAGTGCATAAAGGCACAAGGGACATACTCGGATATTTTCCTATTTTTTATTTCGGGAAAGTGCATGAGGGTGAACTTCAACTCACTCGAACACTTGGAAGTTTAAGATTACACATCTTTTTATTTTTCGGCTTGTCTACAAGGAGACCTCCCACTCAAATATTCAAGAGCATATAGATTTTGAACATATGTGATATATATATAGTTTTGAAAACATTTTGAAAACTTATTTGATTTGGATGACAAAATATTTTCAAGTTTGAAAGCGAAAACAGTTTTTCAAAATTCAAACTAGTTTTTGTAAAAATTCAATTTCAATTAAACTTTCAAATATAAAAACATTTTAATCTTTCACATCATGTTTATAATCTTATGAAAAACATTTTTTCTCAAGAAAATTTTCTCATTAGAGTTCTATAACTCATGGTAGTGGGGCTAAAAATCCGGATTTCTAAAAAAACTGGACTTTCGGAACAGCCGCGCACCTCGGAGTAAAATCGTCATAACTGGCGGCTCCGATGTCCTTTTGACCTGAAACTGGTGGCATTGGAAAGAGGACAGAGAGAGCTTTAATTTGATTCAAGAATCATTAAATTTCAATTTCTGAGCAGAGAGTTATGCCACCTTTACTGCGGGTTTTACTCCAGCTCGAAGAAAAAAAAATAATTAAAGTTCGGTCTTTTTAGGTGCGAAAAAGAATCGAGTGTAACGGAACGTTTTAGGAAGTTGTTAAAGCTTTTATTTGTGTTTTATTAGCAAGGTAATAACATGGTATAAAAGAAATAACAACATGCATAAAACGATTCAAGTAAATAAAAGAAACTAGTAAGACAAGAAAACTAGTCACAAAATTTACTCGAAATTTTCTCAAACTTAAAAACATGTTTTTAATATAAAAAATTAAAAACTTTTAGAACTGATTCTAATGTGTTTTTATATCATCCAAAACTCATAGAAAATCAACATGATTTTTAATTTAAAGGCAAGAGCAATAAATTAAAAAATCTAAGAAAACAATTCTAACTTGTCACAAAATTAGTAAACTTTCGAAAACGATTTTCAAGCTCAAATTTTAATTACATGTACATGCATATCTTTGACCATAGCTCTGATACCATTTTTTGGAATTGATCTAGGGTTTAAGAAAAAGTTTAACGCTTCGGTAAGCGGCGGAATTTTAAAAATTTTCTTTTGACAAGTAAAACGATTTTACTAACCTAGACAAAGAGCAAACACATGTAAATAAAAACCAATATGAGCATTAAAGATTACTAACCTTTTTAGAAGCTTGAACGTTGAGAAGCTTTTGGGAAGTTGCAACGTTCGTCTCCCTCGCATCGCGTCTCTCTTTCATTCCTCGCCAACTCGAGCAACCACGAAAGTTTCTATCACTAAATCACTCGAGAGAAAAATGAATTAGTGTGTGGGCACTTTTAAATACTACGACTCAAGAACAAGTCTCAAAGTCGAAGAGCTAAACTCGCTAGGTCAAATGAGGACATAGGTGCCAAAAAAAAATGAAAAGAACTTAGAGAGAGAATGAGAGAGGGGCGGCCAAGCTAGAGAGAGAAGCTCTCAATCTCTAAAACTTGGGATGAATGAAATGTGAAGAATAAGGCTCCTATTTATAGGAGAGGCTTTACCTTCAATAAGGTAGTTTCCTCTTCTATAGAATATCACATATTCATGATCAAATATTGCCTTATTCCCCTTAGAGTCACACGGCCAAATAGCCTTCTAGAAGGCTTGGATTTGTTTCCTCTTTTGCTTCCCCTTAGCCTTGGCCGATTTCCCCTTATTCCTCTTAGAGGAAATTTGTTTCCCCTTTTTATTTTGGCAAGTATCTTGATACATTCATGCACAAAATATTCTCTCTCTTTTCCTTTGGGTAGTGGGCGCCCAACACCATCTAGAAAAGGCTTCTAGAAACTTTTTCATTTGTTCATGACAACATAAAAAATGCCCATTAAGAATTTTCAATAAAATTATTATGAAATGAAATTAATCCACAAGGCCCAATAAAACTAATTTTGGCCGAGTGATTCATGTCATTAAATGACCATGTCAAAAAATTTATTGACATTCATTTCATCCTATGTCTCGAAAGACAAAAATACCATTTTGACAATTTTCGTAAAACTTGTCTCGTTCTTGTTTTGACTTAGCTTCTAGTTTAACTATTCCTACTCGATGTGATTTGTGACAGTGACCTCATGGATCCAAATGAACAAAGCTTGAGCTAAATACTTGGACTCAAAAGTTCACAAACCTTTTCCAAGTTTAGATTAATGTCAACTGACTCCAGTAAATAGTTGACACTGAAAATCTCTCGGTTCAAATGAATTTATTTTCTACTCAAGAATTCAACCTAATTGTAATGAGTGGATCCACAGAATATTATCAGTGTTTACCCTTCATTAATATCATCAACTAGTCGGGATTTACAAAATTACGATTTTACCCTCCTAGCTGTTATTTCCTCAACTCGTTTGTCGCTTCTGAATAAGTTAGAAACAATGTATTGACGAGGAGCTAACAAATCACATTGTTTCATCCAAAAGAGTCAAGACTCAATTTGGACACTGGCCAGTTCATTTATTCACATTCCAAGGAACAAAGCATGAGGTGATATACATTGCATTTCAACAATCTTGTACATGAATTCCATATCTATGAGAACTTCACAAAGTTACTCATGACATTCTCACAACTTAGTACTTCACCAATAGGCCCTGTTCAGAATCACATAGTGAGTCCGAACTCTGACTTTCTCAAATGAGAATACGTAAGCTGTGAAATGACATGTCTCATTTCAAGATTAAGGTAAGCACGATGCAATTCATACGTAGTGACTTCGAGATATAAGAGGTTAAATGGTTTGTTCTTATCTTGTCTCTAGAAGTGCACTTGTCAATTCAGTACCTTCGGAAGATACCTAGAAGAACTATAGAGCTCAATGCCCCATAACCAGACATCATAGATTCTCCTAACAATCATACCGAGGTCAATAGTCCTTTGACCCTTAGATTGCGAATATATCGTTTTAAGCAAACTACGAAGAGTTTGTTCATGCAAATCTACGTTTGTCTCTTCGTAAGTTGTTAAGTTTGTTTATGGACTAAAGACTAACGTTTTATCATAAAGCTTCAAACAGACAAGGAAGAATGAGTGAACGTTTCAACTTTTTTTATTAATGAATAAGCAATTACAAGCAAGAGTCTTCATGAGACTTTATTATATCAAATGTACAAAATAAAGACTACAACTCTTCTCGTGGGCACTATTGACAACAGAACGTGGGTTGAATTCCCTCCTACTCCTCCTCGTCGTCTGTTCTCCATCGTCACTGCACAGGTTATCGAGGTCGCTGCCTGATCTCACCCCTTTAGAATCGCCATCACCAAGGTCTACATTATTCACGATTGAACGCCAATCCCATTTCTGGGAGTTCAGAACATCTTCTTCTTCATTCAATTCATCCTCAGCCTCAGCGTACGCTTTTTCTCGAAGACAAAACTGTTCGTCATCGCCGTCACCGTCTCTCCCTTGTTGATGTTTTGACATCTTATTCTTCAATCGATTAGGGCTTATGGTTTTTGATTTCTGGTGCTGATTTCTGGGCTTATGGTTTTTGATTTGGGTATGTTTTGGGAATATATTTTTTTACGTTTTTGAGTTCTTCAGTTAAGATATACTTTTTTTAAATTTAAAATATATAAAAAAAAAAAAATTATATTCAACATATATTAAAAGCTTTTAATCTTGACCGTTGCATTTTAAGTTCACGTCTGAAGTACTAACGGAACTACAAAATCATAACGTCATGTACTTTTGCCACATAAAATAAACTTTAGGTATATAAGTATTGATTTACGAAAACTTTAAGTATTTTTGCCGCAATTAACTCGCTTTTTATTATTATTATTCATTTATATGTTTCCAGAAATAGATATAAGCGGAAGAACATCTTTTCAAATTGGGCTCCACATATACCACATATCCCATACCAAAATTGGCCCATTTAGTTATTGCTAATAGCCTACAAAGTGACTATTAACTATGTTTGTTTTTTTCATGACAATTATTGTGGTGCTCATAATTTAAAGTCATCAAATTAAAACGAGATAATGTACAGAAAACTTTAACATGCTCACACATTATATATGAGGCACATAAAGAAAATATTATATTAAAATTATCAATGTATTTATCAAAATTATAATATTTGGAATCATTTTTGCATAAGGTTTGGAGTGAAATGATTTTTTTTTTCCTTCCCACATATTTAAATTTGCTTTAAGTCTCAAAATGTCTTAAATCGTCTTAAGTCGATCTTGATTACATGCATACATGTCTCTTATTGGTATTATAATTTGTCAAGTTTAGACTTGCGTTTGCGATCTAACTAGATAATTTCATACCTCTTTCGTAATCTCATATTTCGTCAACTGGGCACATATAGGGTGTGTAATAATATTGTTGATCTACTTAATATTAATAATCGTCTAATTATCAGGATCACAAACATCAACTAAGTTCTCATACTCAATAGAACGTAGATTTTACTTACACATGTGAGATAAATCCACATAGATTACTCAAATAATAAATTCTTCATAACATGCCACCCATACGAATAACTTTTTCTATCAAATTGAATATCAATCCCCTGGAGAAAAATCATCCTTACAAGTCATGGGTAGAAACCACCGAGTCCCCAAGAAATACAATATCCCCCAAAACATAAACACCAACTAGGTGTTAGCTATATAGCTAATAATAGGCGGGAATAATAAGACAAATTGCATAACTAAATTAAATAAATAATCATGAACGAAATTAATAAAAATTCATACATAGACATGAGAACCAAAATAAATAAATTAAAATAACTAAACCGGATATCACCAAGAAACCGGTATAGAAAGGGAAAAAGAGAACACGTCGACACTTGTTTGACAATTTCCTTAAAGCATTATTGCTCTCCACCGGGTGTTGGAATAACGTGAGCAACTGCCTCCCAGGATACAACGACGTACGAGAAAACAAAACACCAACTTGTTCATCTCCGGCGAACTTGAACGCATGCCAGAATACTACCACCAGCAACGAGAAATATTGAGGGGGGAAAAAAGGAAAAAATTTGTGCGTGTTTACCATAGCTTATCAGCCATGTACTTGGACTCATTCCTTTCTACCAAATGAGAACATGCTCCAGCCTTTTATAGGCTCATGATCATAGCGGTTTTAGACCCAAAACCGTTACACAATGATGGCATTTTAATGCCCATCAAAGTCATAAATTAAGTGTGTTGAAGGCTTTTGAAAACAAAAACGTCTAGCCTATTAGTGCATAGTTACAACTCAAAAATCTATTAAAACATACAAAAACGTTTTTGATCAATGAAGGCAAATAACTGATCCAAAAATTAGACCACAACACGTACAAATTCCTTCAGAATTTTTGATATATTCAACACACTTTGAACATCAATTTCTCATTCATCATAGCTCCGATTTTGGCAAATAAATAACCGACGCAATGAGGAATAAGAATCAGTCAAAACATTTCAGTTTTGATGAGTGGACCCCACTCGAATATTTGCCACAAATTAGCCAATAACTTGATATTAAATTTTCGTTAATATCAATAACCACACAATTTTCCAACACTAGGACAATAAAAAAAAAAACCTTAAATTCAAAACCCCCTAACTAACCTAAACAATATGACATCCCAAAAAAACTTCCAGACAAACACCCAAGCAACAAAAAAGGAACCTATTAAAGGGAAAATAAAACATACAAAAATTGTACAGCGACGTTAAAACGTCTTCAATTAATCAACAAAATTGCATTGATGAAATATAGAGGATTTGATACCATGTAGATGTAAAGAAAAGGTTAGCGATTTCAGTATGAACGTGATAATGAGAAAATACATGTATGAATTTTTATAAGCTAGTGAAAACAAATAGAATGCTACAAGACTAGTTTACTCTTACCCAAATAATAATGCATAGTAATATATGCTAATAACGTTATGTTTGCTATTCTTTTTTAGAAGAGCTATTCTTATAAATTGTACAAAATGACCATTTGAAACTAATTGATTGACAAAACAATCAAAGTTTCAAATTTTCAGCAAAATAACTAAAGTTAAGTTGTCAAATATTTGTTGACACCAAGATTAAATTTTTGATAATTATTATAAGTAATTTATCAGTTTCAAAAATATTAATCTCACGATTAATTTTGTTTTTGAAACCTGATTACTACACATTTTGGTATTTTTCTGATCTTAGAAAAACATTGACTATTTTGCATATCCTTACCGTTAAATCGACTATTTACCCAAATCACTTTTCTAATATAATATTGTATTGTAATATACTTATCGATGGAAATGTAATCCGTCACGATTAGACGAGGGCTAGTTATATTATAAGCGTAACAACATTCGCACGTCGATCTTGCTATAATCAAAGCCATTTTACAAAAATATTGTTATACAATCACCTATCAAAAGCTTATGAGAAAAAAAAAAATCAAACACATTTGATGATACTCTAAAATTAAATCAAATACATGAAGTGTACGTTTATTTCGTGCAAACTTTTGACGTAGGAAAGAACAAAAGATATTTAAAGGTGATGAAGAGATCGAAACAAACGCGGACTCTTAAGAAAATAGTTATTTCATAGCATGATAGTGGCTAATTCATATCCAATTAAAGAAAAAAAAACAAAAAAAAAACAAAAACTAAACCTACATAATGACAAAACAAAAAACTAACAAACACAAAAAAAAATTGAAAAACAAAAAATCAAATCGGAAAATGACACCAATATGAGAAAGGCTGTTTGGAGAGTGTGAGAGACGAAAATAAAGAACATTGTTTACGTAGATGGGAGAAAATGTTAAATAGAAAGAGGAGAGCCTTTAGGATGAAAATACGACAATATTAGCTGAGATGCCTATAAAATAGAATGAAAAACGACCAATATTAAATTCTCCACAGGGACCGCGTTCCCGCTAAAACAATATTAATGTGTCAATTTTACGTATTCAACAACCTTGTAGAAGAGCAACCAGAAAAACTCATAATCCCAATAAATTTTTCTTTCCCATTATTATAAATTCATATATACTTTCTATTTCGGAACCGCTAAATCTAAAACTAAACAAAAAAAAAAAAATATGAGAAGACAAGCCCACCACCTGTTCGACGAAATGCGGCAGTGTCTGAGCCGCGCTTCGTCTTCTCCGCCGGAGACTCGGCAGCTCCACGCTCTCCTCCTCACGACGGGACTCTTCTCCGACGAGCGCCTGGCGACGAGGCTGCTATCCCAGTACGCCAACGCCTACTGCTTCTCCGACGCCGATCTCGTCCTCGCCTCCGTCGCCGAGCCCAACCTTTTCTCCTTCTCCACTCTCATCCACGCATTTTCCCGCCTCGCCAACTTCACTCACGCCCTCTCAACCTTCTCCCTAATGTTATCCGCCGGAGTATTCCCGGACCGATATCTCTTCCCCAGCGTCATCAAGGCCTGTTCCGGTCTCCGCTCCACGGTCGCCGGAAAACAAGCCCACGGGTTCGCCTACACCTTTGGGTTCTCCTCCGACGCTTTTATCCTCTCGTCCCTCCTCCACATGTACATAAAGTGCGGGCGCATAGCGGACGCCCGCAAGGTGTTCGACGAATTTCCCAAACCGGATTTGGTCAGCTGCAGCGCCATTATCTCCGGGCTCGCCAACCACGGCCTGCTGACCGAGGCCGAGGAGATGCTGGCAAAGATGAGGGAAAAGGGCGTGGAGCCGAACACGGTGACGTGGAACGGGCTGATCTCGGGGTTCAACCGGTTCAACTCGGGGCTCACCGCGTTTCGGAGAATGCACTCGGAAGGGTTTTCCCCGGACTCCGGGACCGTCTCCACCGTCCTCCCCGCCGTGCGCGACGTCACCTCCGGAGCCCAGATCCACTGCTACGCCGCGAAAGCCGGGCTGTGCTCGGACAAGTGCGTGGGAAGCGCCACCGTGGACATGTACGGGAAGTGCTCTCGCCCGGACGAGATGTCCCGCGCGTTCCACGAGTCCGGCGACGACGTGGCGGTGTTCAACGCGTACGTGACGGGGCTGTCGAGGAACGGGCGGGTGGAGGAGGCGGTGGCGGCGGTGGCGGAGCGGCGGCGACGGGGGTCGGAGATGAACACGGTGACGTGGACGTCTGCCATCGCGGGCTGCTCGCAGAACGGGAAAGACGCGGAGGCGCTGGAGCTGTTCCGGGAGATGCAGGGGGCAGGCGCGAGGGCGAACGCGGTGACGATCCCGTGCGTGCTCCCCGCGTGCGGCAACATCGCCGCCCTCTCCCACGGCCGCGCCGCCCACGCCTTCTCCCTGCGCGCCGGCATCTCCCGCGGCGTCTTCGTCGCCAGCGCCCTCGTCGACATGTACTCCAACTGCGGCCGCCTCCCCCTCGCCCGCCTCGTCTTCGACTCCACCCCGACCCCGAACCTCCCGTGCTGGAACGCCATCATGAGCGCCTACTCCATGCACGGCCGGGCCCACGAGACCATCTCTCTCTTCCGAGCCATCACCGAGCGGCCCGACGCGATCACCTTCACGTGCCTCCTCTCCGCCTGCGCCCAGAAAGGGCTCGTCGACGAGGGCATGTCCTTCTTCAGCTCGATGAGGGATAGCTACGGGATAGAGCCGAGGATGGCTCACTATGGTTGCGTCGTCACGCTCCTCGGGAGAGCCGGGCGGCTTAAACAAGCTTACTCCGTTATTACGGAAATGCCCTTGGAGCCCGACGCGTCGCTGTGGGGGTCGCTGCTGAGCTCGTGCCGGGTCCACGGCGACATCGGGCTCGCCGAGGCCGCGGCGGGGAAGCTTTTCGAGTTGGAGCCCGGGAACCCCGGGAACTACGTGATGCTTTCGAACGTGTACGCCGCGAAAGGGATGTGGGTCGAGGCGGATCGGGTGCGGGGCGAGATGAGGAAGATGGGGGTGAGGAAAAACCCGGGTTGTAGCTGGATCGAGGTGGGGAACCGGGTCCACGTGCTTCTCTCCGGGGACAGGTGTCACCCCCAGATGAGCGTGATGGTCGAGAGGCTTCGGAAGCTGAGCGTGGAGATGAAGAAGTCCGGGTACGCCCCGGAGGTCGAGTTTGTGCTCCAAGACGTGGACGAGGACGATAAGGAGCAGATTCTGTGCGGGCACAGCGAGAAGCTCGCGGTCTCGTTCGGGCTCCTCAACACTCCCGCGGGGACCACTCTCAGGGTCATCAAGAATCTCCGCATCTGCGGCGATTGCCACACTTTCATGAAGTTCGTGTCGAGCTTCGAGGCCAGGGAGGTTCTCGTCAGAGACACCAACCGGTTCCATCATTTCAAGGACGGAGAGTGTTCCTGTGGGGATTTCTGGTGAATCGACGCCAACGTCTGAGTCGGTAACATAGTTTTTTGAACAGCTTCGATGCTGTACTTCGGGGTCTCGCCGCTTACTTTCAGGTAACCTCAATCACAGTCCTAACGATAATGTGCTTGTACTACAAAAGGACAGGCCAAACTCGATCATAACGATCTGGCGTGCTCTGCAAGAGTTTTGTTACCAGAGATGAACATATAAACCAGAAATCCTTCAGACTTGGATTACCCGTCTCTGAGATACGCCCTCCTCACCGATCACTCTTTCTCTCCACACTCAAGAATTTTTTTCTCTCTTTTACGACTTGCCACAACGAACAACTTAACTTAACAGAATCGTAAAACACGTTAGAACAAAGCTTACTCTTCCATCTTCAACCGTCGATCTCTTCTTGGTTCTTGAATCCCGTGAAGAAATGTGATTAGTCGAGGCTGACCCTAACACTATTTGATTACGGAACTTACTCTATTATGTACGCGGTTGGAGTTACTCTTGGTCAGTTCTTAAGAAATCTTCATCTCGTCTGAACAAGATGATGATGAAATTGAATTATTATTTATTGTTATGCCAGCTTTGTCATCTGAATCATATTCATATTCAATTGGCCTTTATTTACTATTCTGTGTTTTTGGCAGCCATTTTCTGGATCAAGAGGAAGGCAAAAACACAGACTAATTTTCTCGGATGCAATGAATCATCAAAGCATTTTGTTTACATTTGCCATTTATCTCGCGCAAATGTGACACACAAGAAGATTTATGTGACGCGATGATGAATATTTGTCGTCAAGACGCAGCTGGGGACTATTTTCTACTGACTGATGAAAGAAGATCCGTTACAGTGTAAGCTCAACGGAAATAACCGTCTCTCTGAATCTTGCCTTCTTTCACCAATTCATTCATTCATTCATTCATTATATATATATATATATATATATATATATATATATATATATATATATTCTGATCTCTGAATTTCAATTTTAAAAAAATCAATTAGAAATTCAAAATTCAAACCATACACATCCTCAAAAAGAATATTAGATCGAAGTCCCTTTTTTCCTACATGCATGAGCTTCCAATCATTCATAAAAGCAAGAGCAATACAATACCTTTATAAAAATTAAAATAAAATAATATTTTGAAATACACACTTCGAAAATTGATTAAAAGATCATTCAACTCACTAAAACTCAACTTTGTTTTCTATGGATCATTAGAAACCGAAAGCGAAAAAATAAGAAAAAAAGTGAAATTACAGAACAATGTCTAACATTTAATTCGCTAGATATGTATTACACTGAACCCGCACTCCTCAATCTGGGAAATACGGTGATTCCAAATAGAATAACCTAGTTTTTTTTCAACGATTTAAAAAAAAACGAAAATCAAGATGAGGCACGAGAACTGACGAGAGGAAGCGTAGAGTCCCTGACCGAAGAAGAATGGGAACGACGCGAACAACAACAATAGACAATAGACAATCGGAATTGATTTTTGTCCCGAATCGTAAACCGTGACGATCCACTCACGTGCTGACACGTGGCAACGAATTGCCACGTGTCAGAAC
>NC_142764.1:19915334-20010547 GCF_054948205.1 Urtica dioica subsp. dioica | reverse complement strand
CTGAATAATCATACATTGCAACCTAAAACAACATAAATACCCTTAAATTTAAAATATATAAGATAAATGAGTAGCCACCGTAGAGTGTTGTCTCCATATCATATTGTTTCTATAACCCAAAGTTTTCTTTTGATTCTAAAATGAAAAATATATTCTGTATCGAATATATATATATATATACATATATATATATACATATATATATATATATATATATATATACATATTGAAATTTGTTTCAAGCTAACAGGACACGCATCATTCACTGCAGTGCAAGAAATATGCTGTACTTTTACCAATCAAATGATTTGTCATCCCTTAATTTATTTTAATTAAATATAACAACAACATAACACATGTAATTTATGTAGAAACACTCCCAGCAATAAAACAGATGAAAAATTGGTTCACAATTCGTAACCACAAAACACAAAAAAATGACGCCGGAAAAAATGGTGGTTCGCCGGAAAAGGCTAGTCGAAAATCTCGGTGGTTCGGTGGAAGTGTCAGAAAAATCTGAAAAAAATATATATCATAGATCAGAACATTTCATACAACTTTAATGAAGGACATTATGTTAAAAAAAATCATTTTGTACACCAAATCCACGAAAAATAGAATCTGGATTAAAAAAAAAAAATTCCAGAAACAGACTTCCGATTTTCTCATTTTTTTGCCGTTTTCTCTGAAACTCTGTAAATGCCGAAGATTTACAATTGCATTTAGTCATTATTCAAAACGAAAACGATCGATTATATGGTGTCGAAACGACAAGCCGTTTCCGGCGACTTTCCGACGAAAAAAAGAGGGAAAACGACATTCATGTTTTCTCCGGCAGTTGGACCACCGAAAACGGCTTTCCCGGCGAATGTCGGAGAATTTTGTCGGCTTTTAAAACGCTGATAGATGACACTCTAACACAAAAATCGTATTTATATATATTGTTTTATTTATTATTATTTTACTTTATATCGACTACAATAAAAAGGTGTTGAGATTTTAGTCAATTATGAGTATCAAATCAAACTAAGAAATATGTATCATCAAGCCAGCCTCATAAGAGCATCTTTAATGGTCTCTTGCTTAAGAATTGTAGGGATTTGCTTGCAAATATAAAAAATGTTTAGTTAGTTGCTTAACCATTGTTTTGCATATTGGCTATTGATTTAGCTAAGCAAATCTAAGCAAATTGGCTAATTTAAGCTAGTTGCTTAACTATTTAGCTATAGAAAATCAATGTGGCAAAAATACTATTTAGCTAAGCAATAGGCTAAGCTAAACCATTAAAGATGCTCTAATACGATAACAATTTCCTCTACACAAATTTATGATAATAATTAAATTACATATATATAAAAATAATTTTGTAATCTTAATTGCCATATTTTTTTAAATATTACATCGTGTATCTCGTACGAAAGATAAAATACGTTTATGGTGTTACTTATCACGCTAAGGGCTTAGGTTAGTGGTATGTTTTCCCTAATTTTCTTCCGGTCGTCTGAAACTTGCCCCTTAAGACTTTGTGTGGCCGCCGGAGAGTTCCCATCCTCGGCTCGTCACAAGTCTTGTGGGAACATGAACAATGTTAGTTATTTGAAAGGATGGTGACATTGGAGAGTGGAATAGATTGGCAAGGAAACATGAAACAAAGCTTAAGTCTAATATTTTTTTAGCGAAACATTGACCAAAAATAGTAAGTGGTCGAAGGGAGTCGCTAGTATGGTGATATTATGTTTCTTTAATGGCGTATTTTTGTGTGTCTATTACAAGCTTTTGGTTACTTCTATTCAATCAAGGCTGATTCTCAAGTAATGTTTTTATTTGTTTAGTTTTTACTCTTGCTTTGCTTTTTTGTTCGTACATGTATTCGTAATAGATGTTTGTTTCTTTGTTATTTCAAGGTTGAGTCTAGAGGTTGTTCAATAAATACGTTGATTTTCTTTGTAGATCAGGTTGCTACCCACCGATCGTGTCCCGATATGTTTTTGGTCAGTCTCCCTTGATTTTTTGATCTCGTTCATTTTGCAATACTATTTGTTTTTGTGGTTGATTGGTGATGAACCTATTTGGTTTTTGAAATTACTGAATCTGCGCAACTGTTTCAGAAAGTGTTTGTAACAGAAAGTGCGACAGTTGCTGAAATTTAGAGAAACAACAGATTAACGATATGAGTGCGGAAATAATAAATAGACACCAGAGTTGGTAACCCAGTTCGGCAATCCGTGCCTACGTCTGGAGGGCCTTTGCCCGGTGGAAAGAAATTTACTATGATAACGTGGTACAATAAGGATTTACACTCAACGACTCCCTCGCTAGCTACCCAACCTACGTCTATCCTCTTCAACAGCAACTTAGGCTCCCCCTAAGCACGAGATCCCCTCGATTCCCACAGAATATCTCTCCCGAAACTTCTTCACGTGTTTCCCAACAAAAACAATTAAAAAACCTAACCTTTAGCTTCTAATACAATCACCCGTATATAGGCAACAAAGCAGAGGTAAAAGACACCTTAAAAGCTTGAACACAAGTCGTTCTAAGCTCAGCTAAAACACTCAAATAAATCTCTCCAAAGGCGTCAGTGAAGATGGTGTGGTTATGACCTATTTATAGAGAAAATTAGGTCAAAACGAATCTTGAAGTCGGATTAGGATCACCAGCCCATTATATCATCAATCCACACTGGAATCCTACTTCAATTCGGAATAGAAAAGTCCAAAAGTGAATGGGCCGCAATTGTTGCGCAAACTGTTACAACAGAAACTGTAACGCTTCTAGAATAGTCGTAACAAGACACAATTCTATCCGAAATAATATATCACGATTCTTTAAATATTTTTCCAACATTAAATCGCCAATTAATGTAACAACAATTTTAATTCACCAAAATATGATAATTGTGAATAATCAATGTGCTTTTGCTTATGCCATTATAGAATTTAGGGCCAAGTTTAGTTCTATTGTAAATATTAGCTTTTAAGAGTATTAAAACCAACTGATTGTATGTTTTATATAAAATATTAAAGTGATGTCCACTTGTTGAAGCAATCAGATTCAACTATATTGTTATTTCTAGTAGTGATAGGTATAAAATTAGGTATTTATTTTTCAAATCAACTAATGAGAACTTGATGCTCAAAGTTTGTTGAAAAACACAATAAAATTTTGAAGGGAAATGAATACATTGTGAAAAGAAATAAATATTCAAAAAAAGTCCCACGTGGAAGAGATATGTGAATTTTGTAGTGCATATATATAACCTTGATACGAGGCTGGGCCCCCAAACATGACCCAATTTTGTAGAGGGGTTAGAATGCACACAAGTCCATTGCACCATACACGCACGTTGTCACTCGGACGGGCATACCGGGCCGAGAGGGCTGAGTTGGTATTACATCAAATCAGCTAATGAGAACTTGATGCTCAAAGTTTGTTGAAAAACACCATAAAAATTTGAAGGGAAATTTGTGAAAAGAAATATGGAAGAAATAAGTGGATTTTGTAGTGCATACATATAACTTTAAATACAAGGTTGGGTCTCCAAACATGACCTAATTTTGTAGAAGAGTTAGAATGCACACAAATCCACTGCATCCTACACACACTCCGTCACTCGGACTGGCATACAGGGCCGAGAGGGTTGAGTTGGTACTACCTTGTATTGTTTATTTTCAATTTTCAATCCGAAACTATTTATGTATTATATAATTCAAACAATTTTTTTTAACGTTTAGAATGTTCAAAGCCGAAGATTTTGTTTGAACGTGTAACAATGCAATGATGTTGAACGTTTTTACGATGTGTAACCTTTGAAAAATAAGCAGCCTTCATGTCCAAGAAACGTTATTGAAGAACGTTGGTAACAGGTCTTGTTTAGCATATAAAAGTCGGATTTAAGCTTCTCATTTTAAACACTGAAACAAAAGTTCGAATAATAATTTTCTACAAAAAACGCGAGTCTCTTTTCTTCCATTGTTATGGTGGTAGCTCTGACTGAGGACGTTCTAGTTCACTAGAGTTAGACATTATGGTGCACTACTATGCTGGTCGTCGTTGGATTCTATAAAGTTTTCGCTCAATAAAGCGAGCCATAGAAGAGGTAAATACAACTTCAAGAAAATTATCCAACGATCCTCGTCGCTTCCATTTGTTTATTTCTATGATTTTACTACGAGAGTTAAATTATGATCTTTGTGTATTTCATTTATTGTTCTTCTATGTCTTCAATTTTTGTATTTTATATTTTCATCAATTATTATTTTACTTATTTGCAAGTCGTCTATATATTTCTACATACATTTTATGTGATACATCTAATAAGTTGATCATGTTATACTTAGAACATCTTCAATGGATAACTCTAAAACTCTATATATAGAGTATAGGGTTAGAATTCTCCAATGGTAAAAAAACACCATTATAAAACTCTATATTTGATGTAATCTTGACACCAAATGAACACCAATTTGGTGTAACACTGTTCATTTGTTGTCAAGATTACACCAAATATTATTTTAATCTAATTAATTCATAATGTAGAATCGGAAATACATATTTGATTTAATTTAAGATTAATTAATAATTTTTAATTATTTAAAGTTTTATTCATAATCCAAATAATTTCCTTCAATACAACTCAAATAATTTAGTATGCTTATTTTTATAGTAATTTTTTATTTTTTTTATAGTAATGAATTAATTAATAATATGTAATTTTAATATTTATGTTTTCTAATGGTGTATTATTTATTCCTAAAAAATATTGTACTATCTATGTAATGAAGTTTATTAATTTTTCATTTTATTATAGTTACATTTTTCTACTTTAAAATAATTGATTATTAATTTATACTAAATGTTACACATAATTAATAAGTACATTATTATACATATAATTAGTAAATAATGAAATTAAGAAATTTAATATAAAAAACATATTATTATAATATTCTTTTTATTGTAAGATATATAGTAGTATCATTGGAGCAAAATAGAAATTTGGTGTAAAATTACACTGTCAAAATTACAGCAGTTATAATATTATTAATTATTGAAGATGCTCTTAGGAATCTTTTATTAAAATTGGTAATTGTAATTGCTTATATTTTTTTATTAATGAAATTTCATTTGGAAAAGAAAAAAAAAACAATGATAGCTGATACTAATCCCTGCAATCATTGCGTGTACAAACTATAAACACCGGGGAATTCGTTTTTGGCCCTATCGCAAAGTGGACCTTTCGCTTTCGATTCAAAAAATAAAGCAGTTGATTTTTCTTTTCCTTTCTCTAATTTGAAAAATAGAGCTTAAACTTTCATCCATTGTTATTGAATTTTTGAAGGTTCATTTTCAACCCCAAAAGTTGTCCCATATTTTGAGTAGGACCAACTGATCAGCCACCGGTTGTTGTCAATTTTCTATAAGCCAATAGCTATCTGCCACGTTTCTCCTTTGGAAAAGCCAGAGAGCGTTTTGCGCAATCATTATGCCACGTGGCGACCAAAATACATAAGCTTTATTACTACTATTTTTTAACCTTGAAAAGACTAGAAGCTCATGTTTTTGTTTTACCCATTAATTTGATAGTGTTAACTTTTAAGAAGTTCATTAATGAACATTTGATTGGGCGGAATCCCTTTTTTTCTTTAGATTGATGAGTGAAATTCTCATGATATGATCGATATGAACGTGGTTTAACACTTTTTTTACTCGTAATGTATACTTGTAAATTGACTAAAATGTGTAATTATTTGCATGATTTAAAAGTCTGCAAAAAATTGTTACGAATTATGATACACGTGGGTAATAGCAACACCACCATCGCCGGCCGGCTTGTGTGGGACCCACGAGTCCAATCAAGAGTGGGGATTCACTGAAAAAATTATTCAGATGTCGGACATTTTATCTTTACTCTGATTATTATTTTATCGAGATTGTATTGACTAATGGTACATATAGTTCGATAGTCGGTGCCACGCGTGACGTAATGCCTTGTTTATTATAGTTCACATAATCAAGTAAAGATATTATACCAAACCCCAAAGAATTTCATTCAATATAACTTTTTTAAAACGATATTAATTATTGTCGCATAATTTTGGGCTGAGATAATGTCTACTTCGGTTTGAACTTGAGCTTTGAACGAAGACTTACAGACACGACAACGAACATAGATATAAAACTCTGTTCAGATCTCTTATTCCACGCGCAGTGACACACAAACCACACATTTATAACTGCGTATATAGATATAGTACAACTAAGAAACATGACCCTTTTTTTTTATTGGTCCAACTCCAAACCTTGATTTCATACACATCAAACACATTGGTGGATTAGAAATAAAATATTGACCGTTCGATCAAGATCCAACGGTCACACTTGATCGCACTGCAGTGTTCAGTTTTAAACCCTCTACACAATACAAGAAACTCTGAATTAACTATTTCTCTTACTCTCGTTTCATACTAGCACATGGGATAATTAAACAGAAATAATTTTCCTAAAAAAAAATAAAGAGAAACTATTGTGACGTGTTTATTAGAAACATATTAAAAAAAAAACCTATGTATGTATAAATATTTAAATGTTTAATCCGAAATACCAGGCCAACCATGCACCAGTTGGAACTGACATTCCTGGAACTTAAAATAATTGCAGTGAAATATTGACTTTGGAATGCCGTCAAATGTGCAGATTCACAACATGTGAAGCTCTGAACTCTACTTGCAGCCATTTTGGAAATAAAGAAGGATTGTTTATTTCGCTATAATATAATAAAATTTGTTAATAAGGATATTGTGTTTTGAGGACGAAGTTTCGCTTTTGGTTCTTTAAATGCACGAATAGTGTTTTGAGTGGATTTGGATTATTATATTTTCCTTTTGTATACGAAATGGCTTGTGATCATCTTTTTCTTTTGTCACGTATTCTCAAACGGACCGTGTTAGTTGATACAATATGGCAAAACAAAAGTAATGACAATTTGTTTTTAATCAAGGATAATATTGTAGTACATTTGGAAAGATTTCATTTTTTTTTTCAATTAAAAAAAAACATGTTTTATATTTACTTTTGTGACAATGTTATACTTGGTCACAAAGTGCTTAGTTTTGTGACAACATTGTCACAAAATGATCATATATATATATATATATATATATATATAAATTTATTAACCTCTATTTTTTTCCCCTGTGGATGTTTAAGTTTCATGGTCTTTCTCGGCCATTGGGCTGAACTAGAACACGACACTCTTTGAGTCGCTATCAAGGAATCATAATTAAGCTCTAGTAAAATGTTCGAACTCATTCAATGTATTAGATTCGTTTTAAAGATGTTCTACTCTCAGAAAGGTTATGACTTTTCGTGAGTTGCTTAAATTCTAGACGAAATTCCTGAATTTGGATGCTTAGGTTGCAAGAAATCTGACTTTGAATTATATGTTGTGTCCAAAATGTCAAGCAAGGAGTTGAGAAATCTCATTCCCTTCTTTTCTAGCTTTAGCCATCTTTACATACTTTTTCTTATTCTATTCGGGAAATTTTACCCTCTTTCAATTTATTTTATTATTATTTGTACGGATTTGCTTCCCAATATCAAAAGTAAGCACCATGATTTAGGAGCATTATACTGAAAAAGATGAGACAAGCAATCCATAAAGAAAAGCTTACTTGAGTTAATTTACGAAAGATTTAAGATTATTTCTCAATTCAGCGATCAGAGAAGAGTCTAATGTGGGCTTTGAGCAAAGTTCGCTCTCACAACTTTTTATTTGGTTTGAATCTTAGCTATAGTGATACAATGTTTGTTTTGGTTTTTATTTCACTTGCTGAAGGAATGGTTCGGTTGAGAAGAAGCTAGCTAACAAGTACTTTTTTTCCCCCTAAAAAAACAAGAAGAAATATATATATATATATATATATATATATATCTATATAAATATAATAAGCCCGAATCCGAAATCACTGTTTATAAGATTTTAACCAATTGAAATATGACACGTCATTCCAAAATTACTGTTTACAATACAACACGTTTTATTTTTCTTTTACTTTGTAACCGTTTGGATTTGGACAGTTTCTTTGTTAAACGCTCGCTTCTCCATTTTCTCTCCGACTCTCTGTTTCTTTCTCGTCTCTTCTTCTATATTATTTCTTCTTCGGTGCTCCTCGCCGCCAGCCAATCTCTCGCCATTGCTGCCTCGCGCGTCATCACTGGAATTCATCGTCTCCGCTCCTCTTCACGGTACGTTCTCTGGTTCATCGTCTCGAGTCCCCGTTTTTGTCTCATCGTCTTCTTCTATCTTATTTCTTTGGTGCTCCTCCCTGCCAGCGAATAATTCGCCATTGCTGCCGCGCGCGTCATCGCCGGAGTTCAGCGTCTCCGCTCCTCTCCACGGTACGTTCTCTCTAGTGTATATATATATATATATATATATATATATATATATATATATATATATTAAACGTAGCTTCGTGTCAGTGAAGCAAGCACTAAGAAATACTCCAACTTTCTTTTGTTTGGAGTCTTTGGACTTTGGACACAACTTGCTTGGTAGTTGGTACGTGTTAAATTTATCCTCTCTAAAAAGCTTACGGGGCTTTGAATACTCTAGTATTGTATCGCAGAACAAAAATAAACAAAAAAACCATTCTAAAATGAACAAAGGCAAGTTAAGAAACTGGTGTTTAAACTTAAACTAAATCAGGGAACACTGATAGTCATAGATAGAGAGACAAATAAAGAGTTACAGTTCCAAATTCCACTCCACAATTTAACACATATATCATCATCACTAATAACCAACATGGAATTTCCACACTTCCATTAAATCTTACCACCACCATTATCATCAGACACACGGACACAAATAAATATATATAAAAAAAAGTCCTAATAATAACTCTCTCTAGACTCACTCACTCACTCACTCTCAGTTGCTGCTATCACTATGGTGGTGATTGTTATTGACATTGTTACTGTTGTTGTTACTATGGTGGTGGTGATGAGAATGGTTCCGATGGTGATTCCCGGCCCCGCCTCCTCTTCTCCCACCTCCGCCACCGCCGTGCTTGAGCTGAGAAATCTCGAGCTGAGTCTTCATAAAGAACTGCATTCTCTGAAGCTCCAAATCTTTCGCAAACTTCATCCTCTGCTTCTCCATCTCCACGATCTGCTCGATCTTCGCGCTCTCGGCTTGCTCGTAAGCTTCCCCAAACTTCACGATCGCCCGAGTCAGCTCTCTCACCGCTCCTCCCCAACCGTCACTGCCACCGCCGCCGCCGCCACTATTATTCCTCTCAACTTTCCGTCTCTTCCGCCTCAAATCCGCCTCGCTGTCGGTCGAAGCGTTCCCAGACCCCGACGACCCCGAATCCACCGGCCGCGGCGGTGGGACCGGCGGCGGAGGAGGAGCCGGGGAGGGAGTGCCGCGGCGCTTCGGGAACGGGCTGGCTCGGTGGTGGACCGGGATCCCCACGGGAAGCCGGAGCGACGGAGAATTGGCGGCCGCGGCGGCGGCGGTGACGGCGGCGAGGGAGGACATCTTGGCGGTTGGACCGACGAGGAAGTCGAGCCGGTCGTAGAACGGCCACTTGCTCGGGCCGGAACCGGCGGCGATCTTCGATTTCTCGAGCTTGTACTTCTTCTTCACCGTGTCGATCCGGTTCTTGCACTGGATGTCGGTCTTCGGGATCTTCCCGTACTCCTCGTGCCTGCTCACAACCTCCGAGACCTCCTTCCAGTGCTTCTGCTTCAGGTTTCCTCTGCTCAGCTCCAAGTACCTCTCTCCCCAAGCCTCGATCAGCACCGCCGTCGCGGCCTCGCTCCAGCAATCCTCTCTCCCTCCTCCTCCGCCGCTTCCGCTTCCTCCTCCGGCGCTGCTGTTTCCGTTTCTCACCTGCTGAATCGGGAGCGCGAGAGTCAGCTGGTTCTCCGGCGCCGGCGGAGGCGTGGCGGCCACCGTCACCGTGATCCGGCCGGCCGGCCTCGGAGACTCCGGAGATCGGCTTCCCGGCGAGGCGTGGGACTGGATCTCCTCGTCGTCTTCCATGAGATCTAAAGACCGAAAGAACAAAAAAAAAAGTAAAAAAACCTAGGGTTTTCAGATCTGGAATTGAAATTCCGAATCCCTAGAAATCAAAACACAAAACCAGATCCGGAATCGGAGAAACTATATCGTTTGTATTTTTTGAACACATAGAGAGCGTACCTTGAAAAAAAAGGAGAGAAACAGCGAGGGTGATATATGATACGATGCGATTCGGGATCGGAGCAGAAGTAGAGTTTGGGTTTCAAAAAGTCGCCGGCATTTTCGGAGAAGGAAGTGAAAAAGGAGCGTTATGAATTAAAAAAAGGGAGAGAGAGAGAGAGACGGTGTTTTTGTCGTTTAGGTTTAATTTTCTCGGTTGACGGAAAAAACAGAGAAGGGAAAGGTTGGATGGGTGGGATTTGACGGCTACCGTCGAGGACTGGAATGGGAATGGTCACGTGTCGCTTTCTCATTGGGCTCCTCATACTCACCGGCGTCACGGGAGGGTTACGTGAGCGAGTGAGTCAGAAAAAACGTACGTACGCTATAACCTACTCATTTATCTCTCTCTCTCTCGCTAATTCTATTTTATATAAATCGTTTTTTGACGTAAATCTCCACAATCTTTTTCTCGAATTACTTTTAGTTTACCGGTTTTTTCCTCGTCTTCCTACTTCTGACGTTAACATTCATCTTATCTGACACACTTTTTTTTTTCCTTCTTTTCTAAGCATGCTTTAATAATCTAAAAAAAAAATCATTTTTGAAATTATATTATTATTCCAAATAAAAGAATATGGAGAATAGAAAATTTTACGGAAATTGCAATCATGAACCCACAGATTAGCTTGAGACTTGAATCTTGATGCGACTTTTTGGCAAGAGAGGGAGAGCAAAAGAAGAGTCAATTTGGGGGGGGACATAAAAAAAGGCAAACCGTACCGTGCTCGTCGAGCAAATTTGTCGTTGACGGAAAAAGTATAACGGCAATGGTCAACTGGCAGTTGCCGGTTAGTACTGGGTGGAACGGAAAGGCTTCGTGAAATTGGGGCTGGAATTACCGGGAAACCTGTAGTTGTGGTTGCCTTGCCTATAATGTTTCGATTAAGAGGGTTTTTTTTTTTTTTTTTTTTTTTTTTTTTTTTTTCTGAGAATTTAGTGGCTGTTTTGTTCAAATAAAAACGACTAAGGGACCACTTCAATATAAAAAATAGTACTGTTGTCTAAGTACTATTTTTCTAAAGATTAAAATACTTCAGTTGTAAGTTGTAACTTGTAACTTGCAAGTACTTGTGATTAAATAAATAAATAACAAATAAACAAACTTGTAAGTGCTTCATCAAACGACACCCCAAATTATTATTAAACAATGGGTAAGGTATGCAAGAGATGAGATTTAAAATTTTCAACATGAAAAAAATACATATATTCGCACATATAAACTAGAGAAATTTTGATAAAAAAAATAAAGAGAAACACGAAGACAATGATAAAAGACTAATCTATTCTTACATAATAATAGTAGTAAATATTGCTGCTCATACTCACGATGAATTTGTTGGATAAGAAAGGAAAGTATAAAGCGTGTTGAGTCTTTGGAATAAGTCAACAATCTGCATAGTGAGTGAATAAAAAAAAGACAAATTGATGGTGTCAAGGCTCAAGCTATAGATGATGGCGAATGACATAAGAATTAGGTTTAATATGATTGACTCACCCATGCAAAACTAATCATTCACGAAATGGATCACACTAATTTGATTAATATGTTGTAGTGGTGTAATATGAGAAAGACTAATACCCATATCAACAATTAACTAGCGCAACCAAACATTTTCACATGCATTCTTTGACTTACTTTTAAGGCCACTAAAGCCTTTGTTATAGATCCACCACTGGAGAAGGAAAATAAATTGAGGTGCACTAAATAGCATAATATTTTTATTATAAAATGAAAAAGTCCGATTTCAGTTGTTGCCTATTCGATGGTTCCACAGTGCTTAGATAGCTTTTTATGAGTTAATTGCGGAAAAAATACTTAAAGTTTTCTTAAATCAGTACTTATATACCTGAAGTTTATTTTCTGTGGCAATAGTACTTGACGTTATGATTTTGTAGTTCCGTTAGTACTTCGGACGTGAACTTTAAACGGTTATACACGTGTAGTGATATGATTTAATTTGAAATTTTACACGTTTTTTTTTACTTTGAATAAATGTTTAAATTTGTTATGATATTAATAAAAAGAAGAGTAAAGAATAAAAAATATATAATAACTGTAATGCAGTATATGAAATACCCAATTTTATCATTTCCTTCTATTCTTCTTCTCTTCTTCTTCAGTGGATACGAAATCCACGAGCTTGGGAATCAAGTTCACGATGGTAAATGAAAACTCGTCTTCCTCGTATGTGAATCAAGTTATATTGCGAGGCTCGTCTTCATCGTATGAGAATCAAGTTCGATTCCGAGGCTCGTCTTCAGCAGCCCCATCGGACACGAACTCGTCTTCGCCGGAAGGGATGTGCTTTTGTGACGTGTCTTGGGTAGAAAGGACGGCATGAACAGATTTGAATCCTGGGAGGAGATTCAGAAGCTGCTATACGGGAATGGTAAGGTCAAATTTCTTATCTTTTCACGTTTTATTTGGTTTGGTGGTTTATTGCGAAAATCGGTGGTTTTGTTCTTCAGGCAAATGGAGGCTGTGATTTCTTTATGTGGATTGACTCATAGATTTGCAGAAGAGCTAAGCAAGTGATTCCGGGTCTTCTTAGAAGAATTAGTGGATACCAATAGCGGCAAGCAACATTCCATTGCAATACCCTTTCAGAAAACAACCACCGAACCCTAACAAGGGCCTACATCCCTTGTTGAACCCATCTTTACATGCTTTTAAGCAAATGTAAACTCTTTCAAACACTCTTTTTCCATTAATCATAGTTGTTTTTAAGAGGGCTGTTGTACCTGGGTTTGTCATTATGAGTTGCTTACAATAATCATCCATAATTGCATATTGGTCCTTCACTGAGCCTTCTAATATATCTCTAGCTTTTTTCTTAGCACCGTAGAATACATCCCTCGACACGTTGCAGAATTTGGAACTGGCTGCCATCTCTTTGAACCATTTATAATCCATGCTAGGATTAAGACGAAATTGCTCTAGAAAATGAGTCGCTAACCAAGTACTTATGACTAGCTTGTTGTCAAACACTATGCCACACTCATGCTTGTCTAGCAGCGTATTCACCCTAATTGACTTGTTCTCTTGAACCTTTGCATACAAAAGCCATTTGCAACCCTTTGCTTTACATTTAGCTCGTAATCTGGTCGAGTCGTTGACCACGTACTTGAACTCCCTATCAACTTTTATGAATACTTCTTTCAATACACGTCTCAGATCAACAATAGTAGGAAATTCCATACCTAATTTGAACTTGAAATCGTCCAGGCTTGAACGTGTTGGAATTGATCTAGGGTTTAAGAAAAAGTTTAACGCTTCGGTAAGCGGCGAAATTTTAAAAATTTTCTTTTGACAAGTAAAACGATTTTACTAACCTAGACAAAGAGCAAGCACATGTAAATAAAAACTAATATGAGCATTAAAGATAGTAACCTTTTTAGAAGCTTGAACGTTGAGAAGCTTTTGGGAAGTTGCAACGTTCGTCTCCCTCGCAGCACGTCTCTCTTTCTTTCCTCGCCAACTCGAGCAACCACGAAAGTTTCTATCACTAAATCACTCGAGAGAAAAAGGAATTAGTGTGTGAGCACTTTTAAACACTACGACTTAAGAACAAGTCTCAAAGTCGAAGAGCTAAACTCGCTAGGTCAAATGAAGACTTATGTGCCAAAACAAAAACGAAAAGAACTTAGAGAGAGAAGGAGAGAGGGCCAAGCTAGAGAGAGAAGCTCTCAATCTCTAAAACTTGGGATGAATGAAATGTGAAGAATAAGGCTCCTATTTATAGGAGAGACTTTACCTTCATTAAGGTAGTTTCCTCTTCTATAGAATATCACATATTCATAAGCAAATATTGCCTTATTCCCCTTAGAGACACACAGCCAAATAGCCTTCTAGAAGGCTTGGATTTGTTTCCTCTTTTGCTTCTCCTTAGCCTTGGCCGATTTCCCCTTATTCCTCTTAGAGGAAATTTGTTTCCTCTTTTTATTTTGACAAGTATCTTGATACATTCATGCACATAATATTCTCTCTCTTTTCCTTTGGGTAGTGGGGCCCAACACCATCTAGAAAAGGCTTCTAGAAGCTTTTCCATTTGTTCATGACAACATGAAACATGCCCATTAAGAATTTTCAATAAAATTCTTATGAAATGAAATTAATCCACAAGGCCCAATAAAACTAATTTTGGCCGAGTGATTCATGTCACTAAATGACCATGTTTAAAAATTTATTAACATTCATTTCATCCTATGTCTCGAAAGACAAAAATACCATTTTGACAATTTTCGTAAAACTTGTCTCGTTCTTGTTTTGACTTAGCTTCTAGTTTAACTATTCCTACTCGATGTGATTTGTGACAGTGACCTCATGGATCTAAATGAACAAAGCTTGAGCTAAATACTTGGACTCAAAAGTTCACAAACCTTTTCCAAGTTTAGCTTAATGTCAACTGACTCCACTAAAGAGTTGACACTGAAAATCTCTCGGTTCAAATGAATTTATTTTCTACTCAAGAATTCAACCTAATTGTAATGAGTGGATCCACATAATATTATCAGTGTTTACCCTTCATGAATATCATCAGCTAGTCGGGATTTACAAAATTACCATTTTACCCTTCTAGCTGTTATTTCCTCAACTCATTTGTCGCTTGTGAATAAGTTAGAAAAAATGTATTGATGAGGAGCTAACAAGTCACATTGTTTCATTTAAAAGAGTCAAGACTCAATTTGGACACTGGCTAGTTCATTTATTCACATTCCAAAGAACAAAACATGAGGTGATATACATTGCATTTCAGCAATCTTGTATATGAATTCCATATCTATGAGAACTTCACAAAGTTACTCATGAAATTCTCACAACTTAGTACTTCACCAATAGGCCATGTTCAGAATCACATAGTGAGTCCGAACTCTGACTTTCTCAAATGAGAATACGTAAGCTGTGAAATGACATGTCTCATTTCAGGATTAAGGTAAGCACGATCACTAGTACAAAATATAGCATCAGGTGCGACTTTTTTCGCACCTGAAAGTGCAAAAGTCGCACCTAAAAGTACTTTCAGGTGCGACTTTAGATGCGACAAAGTCGCACCCGAAAGTCCGCACCTGATAATCCTCTTGACTATCAGGTGCGACTAGTCGCACCGGAAGGTCTTATATTATCAGGTGCGACTAGTGAAAGTCTTGACTCTCTTTATCTTTTAAAAAAAAAATTAATATGCTGATTATATATTACTAATTACATTATTACATTATTACAATTATTAATCTTAATTTTAATTTCGTTAACTAATTACAATTCCTAATTGATAAATTACAATATATCAAAACTAATTAAAACAAAAACAAATTTAAACTAATCACATTATTACAATTACTAATCTTAATTTTAATTTCATTAACTAATTACAATTCCTAATTGATAAATTACAATATATCAAAACTAATTAAAACAAAAACAAATTTAAACTAATCACATTATTACAATTATTAATCTTAATTTTAATTTCATTAACTAATTACAATTCCTAATTGATAAATTACAATATATCAAAACTAATTAAAACAAAAACAAATTTAAACTAATCACATTATTACAATTACTAATCAATTAACTAATTACATTATTACAATTATTAATCTTAATTTTAATTTCATTAACTAATTACAATTCCTAATTGATAAATTACAATATATCAAAACTAATTAAAACAAAAACAAATTTAAACTAAACACTAACCTAAACATATTAGTATATCACAAACTAACCTGCAGAGACTCGGGACGAGGCGAGCGCTTAAGCCTGACCCACTAGCGCTTAAGCCATCATAACTCGAGCTACAAAACTTGAAATCGATTGATTCTAGCGGCAAATGAAAGTAGACTCATGTAGCTTTCTAACGAGATATTACAAGCATATATACGACAAGAATAGCTATCTCAAAAACAGCCCGTAATTCGCTATTACAATTCTGGAAATCCCGTTTTACTGCTGCGAAACACAAACTTTGGAAATTCATAACTCATTCAATACTCAATGGATTTACATGTTCTTGGTCATTTTAGAAAATTCATACAGTCTACTATCCATGAAAAATATCCAAAAATAAGAACTCAGGTCATACAGGTCTGTCCACGTCGATTTACAAAGGCTGTTCAAACAGTTTTTCTTTTTCAAAAATTCAGCCAAATTCAAACCACAACCAAGAAATTCCGAGTTCAATCCTCAATTTCAAATCATCAACATCAATAATTGATCCCAATCAACACACAAAACCAACCAATTTTACTGATTTCAACCCGGAACCAAAAACCTCCCAATATGGAACAAAGAACCCTAGCTTCGAATTTCAATCCAAGGAGAGGAATTCTTACCTCAATCCATGAATTCAAGCTTCTTTGGAGGGTTCTCACTTCTTTCCCGGTGGTTTCTCTTGCTCCGGCGTCACCGTGGCTCGCGGCGGCGTTATTCTTCCTCAGCTGGAGCGCGCGGCGATGGAGACTCGGGCGGGACAGCGCGCGACAAGAAGAAAGGAAGAAGAAGAGAGGCTAGGTCGAGTGGTGATGATGAGGCTCCGGCGTCCTCACGACTCCCGGCGACGTCTCTTTTCCTCGGCCTGAAGCGCGCAGTGGAGGATGGGTCACGGCGGCCACGGCGAGCTCGCGGCGGTGGCGCTCTGCTCGGCTGGGACGCGCGCGCGGTGGAGCTGCTCGGTGGTCGCTCTTGCTCCGGCGTTATTTCTCGGCTCCCTCTCTCTCTCTTTCCCTTTCTCTCTTCTTTATTTTCTTTCTTTCTTCTCTTTCTCTTTCCCGAGCAGTTTCTTTTCTTTTAAATTCTTTCCCATTTTAAAACTGAATGAAAAAATGAGGGGGAGAATTGGCCCGCTTAAAATTTTAAACAATCAGGTGCGACTTAAGAAAAAAAAATTTAGCGAAATTTTTTGGACTTCTGGTTGACAATCTGATGCGACTAGTCGCACCAGAAAGTCATTTAGATGCGACTTTTAGGTGCGACTAGTCGCACCTGATAGTCATGCGCATCAGAAAACTATATTTGTAGTAGTGGATGCAATTCATACGTAGTGACTTCGAGACATAAGAGGTTAAATGGTTTGTTCTTATCTTGTCTCTAGAAGTGCACTGGTCAATTCAGTACCTTCGGAAGATACCTAGAAGAACTATAGAGTCTCCAACTCTCAATGCCCCATAACCAGACATCATAGATTCTCCTAACAATCATACTGATGTCAATAGTCATTTGACCCTTAGATTGCGAATATATCGTTTTAAGCAAACTACGAAGAGTTTGTTCATGCAAATCTACATTTGTCTATTCGTAAGTTGTTAAGTTTGTTTATGGACTAAAGACTAACGTTTTATCATAAAGCTTCAAACAGACAAGGAAGAATGAGTGAACATTTCAACTTTTTATTAATGAATAAGCAATTACAAGCAAAAGTCTTCGTGAGACTTTAGTACATCAAATGTACAAAATAAAGACTACAACTCTTCTTGTGGGCACCATTGACAACAGAACGTGGGTTGAATTCCCTCCTACTCCGCCTCGTCATCTGTTCTCCATCGTCACTACACAGGCTATCGAGGTCGCTGCCTGATCTCACCCCTTTAGAATCGCCATCACCAAGGTCTACATTATTCGCGATTGAACGCCAATCCCATTTTTCTGGGTGTTCAGAACATCTTCTTCTTCATTCAATTCATCCTCAGCCTCAGCGTACGCTTCTTCTCGACGACAAAACTGTTCGTCATCGCCGTCACCGTCACTCCCTTGTTGATGTTCTGACATCTTCTTCTTCAATCGATTAGGGCTTATGGTTTTTGATTTCTGGTGCTAATTTCTGGGCTTATGGTTTTTGATTTGGGTATGTATTGGGAATATATTTTTTACGTTTTTGAGTTCTTCAGTTAAGATATACTTTTTTTTAATTTAAAATAGGGTCAAGCGGCTATATAGCCCAATAGAACTTAAGCCTTTGCAAAATAGACATAGTTTGCCAACTATAAGCAAACTAGCCTAAGTAAGATTAATCTAAGCTGGATTAAATTTAATCCCAACGAACTATAAAGACAGAATGTAAGCTTTATGAAGGCTGGATTAAAATTAATCGAGGCATGATTAAAAGTCATAGTACTCTCAATTGACTATTTTGCTATACCTAATGAAACTATGGCTATTTTGCAAAAGTCATAGTTTGAATTGGCTACTTCATACCATTTTTCATTTAAAATATATAAATAATAAAAAAAAATAATTATATTCAACATATATTAAAAGCTTTTAATCTTGACCGTTGCATTTTAAGTTCACGTCCGAAGTAGTAACGGAACTACAAAATCATAACGTCAAGTACTTTTGCCACAAAAAATAAACTTTAGGTATATAAGTACTGATTTACGAAAACTTTAAGTATTTTTGCCGCAATTAACTCGCTTTTTATTATTATTATTCATTTATATGTTTCCAGAAATATATATAAGCGGAAGAACATCTTTTCAAATTGGGCTCCACATATACCACATAGGGATTATTCCTATTCTATGACCTCCACAATGATTTTGGACCAAAATCAAATAAATCTAATTTAATCCTATTCTATGACTACCTATTTTCTTTAAGTACAAAAATACCCTCAATTTTATTAACATTTCGTTTTTTTATTTTATTTTAGTATTTGAATTTACTGGTCTCTCTCTTCTTCTTCGCTCTCTCTCTCGGGTTATTGATACCCATATTCTGACGCTGCTATGAAAAGATTCAAAACTCAACAAAGATTCAGGGCTTGGCAGTTTCTTCAGGTTAGGTTTCTGTGTCGTTCCTCGTGGATCCCAATCCCAAATTTCCAAGCCAGAGTCCGATTCCATGGCTCATCCCAAACCCCACGATTTCGGAAAGCTACAGCACGGGTTCGTCGTCTTCATCAATTTCAACTATTTCTTTTCAATTATTTTCTCAATTCAAAGCTTGTTTTGTATCTGCAGATGTGACCATTATCGCCAGCGCTGCAAAATCCGAGCTCCTTGCTGCGATCAAGTCTTTTCTTGTCGCCACTGCCACAACGAAGCCACGGTGTGTTATATATACGTTTCTTGTTTGTGTATATGCATTATTGGAGTGTGTGTGTCCCTGAGTCTCAAAAAGAGGTGACCTTGTTATCTATGTTTAATGTAGAGAGAGTGTGTGTCCCTGAGTCTCAAAAAAATTGGACCAAACCCTTATAATCCTTAATTAGTTCTCAATCCTCTTTTCACTGTCAGAAGTGTGGTATGCCCTTTTTCCCCATCAAAACTAACATGGATTTTTTTCTTTATTTTTCAACTTTATTGCTTTTTCGCATTTGATTTACATGCTATTAAATATCCAGCTTCATGCTATGATATGAGTCTACGAGATAATCATGTGTGCATCGAGAATTCAATGAAGTGTTATTGCCCTGTTTGTTATGAGGTTTTTCACTCGTTCATCGCAGCTTTTTAGTTACTCAGAGTTTCTCTGGGAATGTTAATGACCTGCCCATTTGTTTTGTATATCTCGAAAATGGAATTGGCATTACCTTTTTGACTCGACGAAAAAGACCAAAATCATGAAATGTGGGCACACAATGCATCAAGAGTGTCAAGTAGAGATGGCAGGACAACAACACTTGAGTTTCATTACTGTTTTTTTCTGTTTGAAAATTCAGGAGACTCTTCGCCTCTTATTATTATCATTGTTATTATTTTTGGTATAGATATCGTTGTCCCATTTGCTCCAAGACTATGTGTGATATGTCTACCCAATGGTTGATGTTGGATGAAGAGGTATGGATTTTTTTTTTCTCTATGGCTACACACTTAGTTTTTGAGTCTATAAATAAAATATGATTATTTGAACTCTGAAAATTTATGGGAATCGTTGAAGATTTATTGACATTGTTGCATTTTTATTGACATTAATGTCAATAAATCTTCAACGGTTCTGGGAAAATCCTTTGAAGATTTATTGACATCAATGTCAATAAAAATGCAATTTTATTGACATCAATGTCAATAAATCTTCACAGTTTTTTAATTTTTTTTGTTATGATTTTAAATGTTTATAAATGAATTTTAAACGTTTAAAATATGAAATTAACATCCCGATTACACTCTTTTATGCAGTAATGAGTGATATGATATTAATTAATTAATGACATTAAGTGATATGACATTAAGTAATATGAATAAAAAAAGAACATGAATTAATTATTTTTCTATAACTCACAGTGACTTTTTATTGACATTAATATCAATAAGTTCCAATGTTTATTGATATTAATATGAATAAAAAAAAACATGAACTAATTATTTTTCTATAATTCAGTGACTTTTTAATGACATTAATAATACCAATAAGTTCCAATGTTTATTGACATTATTATGAATAAAAAAAAAGTTTTTGTGGTCTTTGAAGTTAAAAAAAAATGAAAGAACGATTCTTGGAAGCATGGAAAATTTGGAAAAAAATTCTGAAAATTTCTGGGAATCGTTGAAGATTTATTGACATTGTTGCATTTTTATTGACATTAATGTCAATAAATCTTCAACGATTCTGGGAAAATCCTTTGAAGATTTATTGACATTGATGTCAATAAAAATGCATTTTTATTGACATCAATGTCAATAAATCTTCACAGTTTTTTTTATTTTTTTTGTTATGATTTTAAATCTTTATAAATGAATTTTAAACGTTTAAAATAGGAAATTAACATCCCGATTACACTCTTTTTATGCAGTAATGGGTGATATTTTAGTGTATGTCAAGCTTAGTGGTACATGGGTTAAACCATGTGTATACAAGGAAGGTGCATCGTTTGTACTTGTGCTTTCGGATGGTTTCGAGTACAACCATCTCATGGACGCCTTGTATGCTGAGATGGGGCTCTTACCGTCCACACATTCCATTGTGGTCAAATATGAGACACCATTTTCGGCATTGCCAATAAATATTACAAACGATAGCCACGTCAAAAGTTACTTGTATTTGAGGAGCCGAGACATTTCCATGTCAAATTATCATCTTGTTATAAATAATATAAATAATATAAACAAACAATGTTTATTGACATTGATATAAATAAAAAAAGAACAGGAATTAATTATTTTTCAATAACTCACTGTGACTTTTTATTGACATTAATACAAATAAGTTCCAATGTTTATAGACATTAATATAAAAAAAAAGAATAGGAATTAATTATTTTTCTATAACTCACAGTGACTTTTTATTGACATTAATACCAATAAGTTCCAATGTTTATTGACATTAATACGAATAAAAAAAGAACAGGAATTAATTATTTTTCAATAACTCACTGTGACTTTTTATTGACATTAATACTAATAAGTTCCAATGTTTATTGACATTAATATGAATAAAAAAAGAACATGAATTAATTATTTTTCTATAACTCACAGTGCCTTTTTATTGACATTAATACCAATAAGTTCCAATGTTTATTGACATTAATATGAATAAAAAAAGAACATGAATTAATTATTTTTCAATAACTCACTGTGTCTTTTTATTGACATTAATATCAATAAGTTCCAATGTTTATTGACATTAATATGAATAAAAAAAAACATGAACTAATTATTTTTCTATAACTCAGTGACTTTTTAATGACATTAATACCAATAAGTTCCAATGTTTATTGACATTATTATGAATAAAAAAAAGAACAAAAAATACTTATTGTTCCAGAACTAACTATAAATACTTGTTCATTGTAGGTGAGATCTTTTTCTGTTGAAGTTATTATTTATGTGTCATTCACCCTCATGGCAGTGCTAAAGCATGGGACATTCCTGTTGAAGTTAAGCAAAGAAGGACACAATAGAAAGACGTGTGACGATCCTGTTCCTTTGTCTCAGAGAAGCAGTCGTTGAATAAGTTTTAATTTTGTAACCATTTTGTAATTCTGAATATGATGTAATACTTTATATCGTCCTCTTCCTCAAAACCTTATTGAAAACATGTCAACCCTAAATGACAAAAAAATAACTGAAAACATGATAACGTTGAAGTAACAATGTCAAACCTGTCGGTTTATTGACATTGATGTCAATAAACTATCAGGTTTATTGACATCAATGTAAATAAACCAGACAGTTTATTGACATTGATATCAATAAACTAGCTACTGTCAATACCAAACACATGTTATCAAAATTGGGAAACAACAGCTTTGTATAAAAAAACATTTGGGCGCCAAGAGTTAGAGATGCATTTTTAGTAACATAATTAACATCGCAACAACATAATCATGGTTTTTCTTCGACAAAATAAAACTATAATCATTCTCCGCCTCTTAAAAAAAAAGCATACTCGTACTAACTTGGCATTTTATATCCAGTTTGCTATTTCATCTGAAATAAGAAAATTACAACATATGAATTTTTAAACTTTATAATTACAAGGTAATAATAATTAGATAACGGACATTCCGCGAGTCTCCGAGCCTAAACCGAAACGCCGTTATTCACCCGGTCTCGGCTTCGCCTCGTCGATGCTCGAGCGTAGCTCCGTCATTTCCCGGCCTCATCCTCGCCGCCCCGAACAGTCGCTGTGGGCTCTGCGTAGCCCGCCTATATCGAGTCTAGACCCTCGACAAGTAAAACTCACAACAAAGCGACAAAACACGTTAACATGTCACAATTCTAATCATCACTGCGAACCCGTGCTAACAAACCATACTTAATCATTCTCAAATCATTAATCACCCAAACATCAGAATTTCAAAACAAACATCACACGGCCAAGAAATACACTCACGGCCAAGTCCAAAAATTCAAATCAAACCGTCCAAAATTCAAGAATAAATTCAAACCATCAATCTCAATCTCTCAAATCCCAAGATACATATTTTTCTAAATTTTTACATCTTATTCTATATAAAACATAAAAAATAAAAAATAAAATTTATTAGTCATATTTTAATCCCAAGCTACTGTAATTAGTATATTTTTTTTTATCAAATTTCCCTTAATTACATCTTATTCTGTCAAAACAACTAAATTTATCATTGAAGATATAAATGGTCATATTATATTTGATGACAAACAGTGTAACAATTAGGATTAAAAAAACTAGCATTGAAATGTCGATTTTCATACACCACGAAACCATATGTGCTTGAAGTGGACAATGTTTTGGTTTTTATTGAAGATGATGGATAAGTTCTTCAAAAGTGATGAAGATATGAACACAAATTCATCCAAATGTAAAATGAAAACTAGAAAACTCCGTGATTAAATTATATCAGGTAAATAGGTGACCTTGATGCAGCTGAAAAATACAAATTAATATACCCAGCACTACCACGAATGCACTGCCTTTATCTCGCAAGCTCTCAAGTGTTCTTATACAATACTTTCCATATGATAATCATCACCAACAGAGTCTAATCGTGATCCAAAACTAGCCAATTTCATGAAATCAAACCAAGAAATCAAAATCCCAATTTGAGCTACAAACCCTAGAATCACACAAATCCATTTCGGGTTTGATTCCTTACCTAATTTTCGTGGATTTGGACTCTCCGGGGTGTGTTCTCTCTCTCCCGGCGCTCGCTTCCCGGTCGGCCGGCCACGGCGGCTCGCGGCGATTTCCTTTCCTTCGGTCACGGCGTGCACGCGATGACTCGGTGTTGAGTCTGGCGGCCGAGCGCAAGGAAGAAGATGACGAGAAGAAGATGGAGAAGAAGAGGAAGGGACGGTGATGGTCGATGATCTTGATTGTTGCTGTTTTTTTATAGAGAGAGAGAGCGAAATGGAGAGAGAGACGAAGAGAGAGAGATTTTGATTTTGGACGAAGATGAAGAAAAGAAATGAGAAGGATATAAATTAAAAAAGGTTTTAATTATCTAATAAAAAGAAACTAAATAAGAAGGATATAAATGTAATAGCTCATTTTAGGTAGTCATATTTTAGGATAAAATTGGACTTATTTGATTTTGGTCCAAAATCATTGTGGAGGTCATAGAATAGGAATAATCCCATACCACATATATCCCATACCAAAATTGGCCCATTTAGTTATTGCTAATAGCCTACAAAGTGACTATTAAGTATTAACTATGTTTGTTTTTTTCATGACAATTATTGTGGTGCTCATAATTTAAAGTCATCAAATTAAAACGAGATAATGTACAGAAAACTTTAACATGCTCACACATTATATATGAGGCACATAAATAAAATATTATATTAAAATTATCAATGTATTTATCAAAATTATAATATTTGGAATCATTTTTGCATAAGGTTTGGAGTGAAATGATTTTTTTTTTCCTTCCCACAAATTTACAAATGGATTTAAGAAAAAGCCCAATTTTAAATTTGCTTTAAGTCTCAAAATGTCTTAAATCGTCTTAAGTCGATCTTGCTTACATGCATACATGTCTCTTATTGGTATTATAATTTGTCAAGTTTAGACTTGCGTTTGCGATCTAACTAGATAATTTCATACCTCTTTCGTAATCTCATATTTCGTCAACTGGGCACTAATAGGGTGTGTAATAATATTGTTGATCTACTTAATAATAATAATCGTCTAATTGTCAGGATCACAAACATCAACTAAGTTCTCATACTCAATAGAACGTAGATTTTACTTACACATGTGAGATAAATCCACATAGATTACTCAAATAATAAATTCTTCATAACATGCCACCCATACGAATAACTTTTTCTATCAAATTGAATATCAATCCCCTGGAGAAAATCATCCTTACAAGTCATGGGTAGAAACCACCGAGTCCCCAAGAAATACAATATCCCCCAAAACATAAACACCAACTAGGTGTTAGCTATATTGCTAATAATAGGCGAAAATAATAAGATAAATTGCATAACTAAATTAAATAAATAATCATGAACGAAACTAATAAAAATTCATACATAGACATGAGAACCAAAATAAATAAATTAAAATAACTAAACCGGATATCACCAAGAAACCGGTATAGAAAGGGAAAAAGAGAACATGTCGAGACTTGTTTGACAATTTCCTTAAAGCATTATTGCTTTCCACCGGGTGTTGGAATAACGTGAGCAACCGCCTCCCAGGATACAACGACGTACGAGAAAACAAAACACCAAATTGTTCATCTCCGGCGAACTTGAACGCATGTCAGAATACTACCACCAGCAACGAGAAATATTGAGGGGAAAAAAGGAAAAAATTTGTGCGTGTTTACCATAGCTTATCAGCCATGTACTTGGGCTCATTCATTTCTACCAAATGAGAACATGCTCCAGCCTTTTATAGGCTCATGATCATAGCGGTTTTAGACCCAAAACCGTTACACAATGATGGCATTTTAATGCCCATCAAAGTCATAAAGTGTGTTGAAGGCTTTTGAAAACAAAAACGTCTAGCCTATTAGTGCATGGTTACAACTCAAAAATCCATTAAAACATACAAAAACGTTTTTGATCAATGAAGGCAAATAACTGGTCCAAAAATTAGACCAGAACACGTACAAATTTCTTCAGAATTTTTGATATATATTTAACACACTTTGAACATCAATTTCTCATTCATCATAGCTCCGATTTTGGCAAATAAATAACTGATCTTATACCTCTCGCAACGAGAAATAAGAATCAGTCAAAACATTTCAGTTTTGATGAGTGGACCCCACTCGAATATTTGCCACAAATTAGCCAATAACTTGATATTAAATTTTCGTTAATATCAATAACCACACAATTTTCTAACACTAGGACGATAAAAAAAAAACCTTAAATTCAAAACCCCCTAACTAACCTAAACAATATGACATCCCAAAAAAACTTCCAGATAAACACCCAAGCAACAAAAAAGGAACCTATTAAAGGGAAAATAAAACATACAAAAATTGTACAGCGACGTTAAAACTTCTTCAATTAATCAACAAAATTGCATTGATGAAATATAGAGGATTTGATACCATGTAGATGTAAAGAAAAGGTTAGAGATTTCAGTATGAACGTGATAATGAGAAAATACATGTATGAATTTTTATAAGCTAGTGAAAACAAATAGAATGCTACAAGACTAGTTTACTCTTACGGTCTTACCCAAATAATAATGAATAGTAATATATGCTAATAACGTTATGTCGCCTATTCTTTTTTAGAAGAGCTATTCTTATAAATTGTACAAAATGACCATTTGAAACTAATTGATTGAAAAAACAATGAAAGTTTCAAATTTTCAGCAAAATAACTAAAGTTACGTTGTCAAATATTTGTTGACACCAAGATTAAATTTTTGATAATTATTATAAGTAATTTATCAGTTTCAAAAATATTAATCTCACGATTAATTTTGTTTTTGAAACTTGATTACTACACATTTTGGTATTTTTCTAATCTTAGAAAAACATTGACTATTTTGCATATCCTTACCGTTAAATCGACTATTTACCCAAATCACTTTTCTAATATAATATTGTATTGTAATATACTTATCGATGGAAATGTAATCCGTCACGATTAGACGAGGGCTAGTTATATTATAAGCGTAACAACATTCGGACGTCGATCTTGCTATAATCAAAGCCATTTTACAAAATATTGTTATACAATCACCTATCAAAAGCTTATGAGAAAAAAAAAATCAAACACATTTGATGATATTCTAAAATTAAATCAAATACATGAAGTGTACGTTTATTTCGTGCAAACTTTGGACGTAGGAAAGAACAAAAGATACTTAAAGGTGATGAAGAGATCGAAACAAACGCGGACTCTTAAGAAAATAGTTATTTCATAGCATGATAGTGGCTAATTCATATCCAATTAAAAAAAAAAAAACTGAACCTACATAATGACAAAACAAAAAACTAACAAACACAAAAAAAAAAAAAAATCAAATCGGAAAATGACACCAATATGAGAAAGGCTGTTTGGAGAGTGTGAGAGACGAAAATAAAGAACATTGTTTACGTAGATGGGAGAAAATGTTAAATAGAAAGAGGAGAGCCTTTAGGATGAAAATACGACAATATTAGCTGAAATGCCTATAAAATAGAATGAAAAACGACCAATATTAAATTCTCCACAGGGACCGCGTTCCCGCTAAAACAATATTAATGTGTCAATTTTACGTATTCAACAACCTTGTAGAAGAGCAACCAGAAAAACTCATAATCCCAATAAATTTTTCTTTCCCATTATTATAAATTCATATATACTTACTATTTCGGAACCGCTAAATCTAAAACTAAACCAAAAAAAAAAAATATGAGAAGACAAGCCCACCACCTGTTCGACGAAATGCGGCAGTGTCTGAGCCGCGCTTCGTCTTCTCCGCCGGAGACTCGGCAGCTCCACGCTCTCCTCCTCACGACGGGACTCTTCTCCGACGAGCGCCTGGCGACGAGGCTGCTATCCCAGTACGCCAACGCCTACTGCTTCTCCGACGCCGATCTCGTCCTCGCCTCCGTCGCCGAGCCCAACCTTTTCTCCTTCTCCACTCTCATCCACGCATTTTCCCGCCTCGCCAACTTCACTCACGCCCTCTCAACCTTCTCCCTAATGTTATCCGCCGGAGTATTCCCCGACCGATATCTCTTCCCCAGCGTCATCAAGGCCTGTTCCGGTCTCCGCTCCACGGTCGCCGGAAAACAAGCCCACGGGTTCGCCTACACCTTTGGGTTCTCCTCCGACGCTTTTATCCTCTCGTCCCTCCTCCACATGTACATAAAGTGCGGGCGCATAGCGGACGCCCGCAAGGTGTTCGACGAATTTCCCAAACCGGATTTGGTCAGCTGCAGCGCCATTATCTCCGGGCTCGCCAACCACGGCCTGCTGACCGAGGCCGAGGAGATGCTGGCAAAGATGAGGGAAAAGGGCGTGGAGCCGAACACGGTGACGTGGAACGGGCTGATCTCGGGGTTCAACCGGTTCAACTCGGGGCTCACCGCGTTTCGGAGAATGCACTCGGAAGGGTTTTCCCCGGACTCTGGGACCGTCTCCACCGTCCTCCCCGCCGTGCGCGACGTCACCTCCGGAGCCCAGATCCACTGCTACGCCGCGAAAGCCGGGCTGTCCTCGGACAAGTGCGTGGGAAGCGCCACCGTGGACATGTACGGGAAGTGCTCTCGCCCGGACGAGATGTCCCGCGCGTTCCACGAGTCCGGCGACGACGTGGCGGTGTTCAACGCGTACGTGACGGGGCTGTCGAGGAACGGGCGGGTGGAGGAGGCGGTGGCGGCGGTGGCGGAGCGGCGGCGACGGGGGTCGGAGATGAACACGGTGACGTGGACGTCTGCGATCGCGGGCTGCTCGCAGAACGGGAAAGACGCGGAGGCGCTGGAGCTGTTCCGGGAGATGCAGGGGGCAGGCGCGAGGGCGAACGCGGTGACGATCCCGTGCGTGCTCCCCGCGTGCGGCAACATCGCCGCCCTCTCCCACGGCCGCGCCGCCCACGCCTTCTCCCTGCGCGCCGGCATCTCCCGGGGCGTCTTCGTCGCCAGCGCCCTCGTCGACATGTACTCCAACTGCGGCCGCCTCCCCCTCGCCCGCCTCGTCTTCGACTCCACCCCGACCCCGAACCTCCCGTGCTGGAACGCCATCATGAGCGCCTACTCCATGCACGGCCGGGCCCACGAGACCATCTCTCTCTTCCGAGCCATCACCGAGCGGCCCGACGCGATCACCTTCACGTGCCTCCTCTCCGCCTGCGCCCAGAAAGGGCTCGTCGACGAGGGCATGTCCTTCTTCAGCTCGATGAGGGATAGCTACGGGATAGAGCCGAGGATGGCTCACTATGGTTGCGTCGTCACGCTCCTCGGGAGAGCCGGGCGGCTTAAACAAGCTTACTCCGTTATTACGGAAATGCCCTTGGAGCCCGACGCGTCGCTGTGGGGGTCGCTGCTGAGCTCGTGCCGGGTCCACGGCGACGTCGGGCTCGCCGAGGCCGCGGCGGGGAAGCTTTTCGAGTTGGAGCCCGGGAACCCCGGGAACTACGTGATGCTTTCGAACGTGTACGCCGCGAAAGGGATGTGGGTCGAGGCGGATCGGGTGCGGGGCGAGATGAGGAAGATGGGGGTGAGGAAAAACCCGGGTTGTAGCTGGATCGAGGTGGGGAACCGGGTCCACGTGCTTCTCTCCGGGGACAGGTGTCACCCCCAGATGAGCGTGATGGTCGAGAGGCTTCGGAAGCTGAGCGTGGAGATGAAGAAGTCCGGGTACGCCCCGGAGGTCGAGTTTGTGCTCCAAGACGTGGACGAGGACGATAAGGAGCAGATTCTGTGCGGGCACAGCGAGAAGCTCGCGGTCTCGTTCGGGCTCCTCAACACTCCCGCGGGGACCACTCTCAGGGTCATCAAGAATCTCCGCATCTGCGGCGATTGCCACACTTTCATGAAGTTCGTGTCGAGCTTCGAGGCCAGGGAGGTTCTCGTCAGAGACACCAACCGGTTCCATCATTTCAAGGACGGAGAGTGTTCCTGTGGGGATTTCTGGTGAATCGACGCCAACGTCTGAGTCGGTAACATAGTTTTTTGAACAGCTTCGATGCTGTACTTCGGGGTCTCGCCGCTTACTTTCAGGTAACCTCAATCACAGTCCTAACGATAATGTGCTTGTACTACAAAAGGACAGGCCAAACTCGATCATAACGATCTGGCGTGCTCTGCAAGAGTTTTGTTACCAGAGATGAACATATAAACCAGAAATCCTTCAGACTTGGATTACCCGTCTCTGAGATATGCCCTCCTCACCGATCACTCTTTCTCTCCACACTCAAGAATTTTTTTCTCTCTTTTACGACTTGCCACAACGGACAACTCAACTTAACTTAACAGAATCGTAAAATACATTAGAACAAAGCTTACTCTTCCATCTTCAACCGTCGATATCTTCTTGGTTCTTGAATTCCGTGAAGAAATGTGATTAGTCGAGGCTGACCCTAACACTATTTGATTACGGAACTTACTCTATTATGTTTACTCTTGGTCAGTTCTTAAGAAATCTTCATCTCGTCGGAACAAGATGATGATGAAATTGAATTATTATTTATTGTTATGCCAGCTTTGTCATCTGAATCATATTCATATTCAATTGGCCTTTATTTACTATTCTGTGTTTTTGGCAGCCATTTTCTGGATGAAGAGGAAGGCAAAAACACAGACTAATTTTCTCGGATGCAATGAATCATCAAAGCATTTTGTTTTCATTTGCCATTTATCTCGCGCAAATGTGACACACAAGAAGATTTATGTGACGCGATGATGAATATTTATCGTCAAGACGCAGCTGGGGACTATTTTCTACTGGCCGATGAAAGAAGATCCGTTACAGTGTAAGCTCAACGGAAATAACCGTCTCTCTGAATCTTGCCTTCTTTCACCAATTCATTCATTCATTCATTATATATATATATATATATATATATATATATATATATATATATTCTGATCTCTGAATTTCAATTTTAAAAAAATCAATTAGAAATTCAAAATTCAAACCATACACATCCTCAAAAAGAATATTAGATCGAAGTCCCTTTTTTCCTACATGCATGAGCTTCCAATCATTCATAAAAGCAAGAGCAATACAATACCTTTATAAAAATTAAAATAAAATAATATTTTGAAATACACACTTCGAAAATTGATTAAAAGATCATTCAACTCACTAAAACTCAACTTTGTTTTCTATGGATCATTAGAAACCGAAAGCGAAAAAATAAGAAAAAAAGTGAAATTACAGAACAATGTCTAACATTTAATTCGCTAGATATGTATTACACTGAACCCGCACTCCTCAATCTGGGAAATACGGTGATTCCAAATAGAATAACCTAGTTTTTTTTTCAACGATTTAAAAAAAAACGAAAATCAAGATGAGGCACGAGAACTGACGAGAGGAAGCGTAGAGTCCCTGACCGAAGAAGAATGGGAACGACGCGAACAACAACAATAGACAATAGACAATCGGAATTGATTTTTGTCCCGAATCGTAAACCGTGACGATCCACTCACGTGCTGACACGTGGCAACGAATTGCCACGTGTCAGAACGTGAGTGGATCGTCACGGTTTACGATTTGGGACAAATAGCATTACTCATAGACAATAGACAGCAATCTCTAGCCTATTTCACGCTTGAGATTTTTTATTTTTTCCTTTGGATTTGACGTGTGGGAAAGCCTTTTTTTTATTTATTTTTATTGATGAAAAAAAGCTATGATGTGTCGTGATCCGGTAGGCTAAAAAGAGAATAGTGATTTTGTGATTTTGACTTATAATATATATATAAAGTGAATAGTGACTTATATACAATACAGATTGAAAAGCACACACGGGTATTTACAATGGAATCGAAAGCCACAAATTTACACATCACCGTAGAATAAGAAAAAGGACGTCTATATATGTCCAGAATATTTCCTCTTCATGAACTCCTAGACTCTCGTACAGTAAATAACCAGATATATCATATATATCTCCATAATCTCAAAACCCCATTCTTCTGTCCAAACGCAATCTTATGAGAGTAGTGGCGTTTTCGATCGTTCATGATTGTATTAGCATAAAAACAAATCAGAAATCTGATTGTTGGTCTCTCTCAACGATCCAAGGCACTAATCACTATCCTGCAAAACGAAAATGAACCACCCATCAGAATAATAATAATAACAATATTGCCAGCCTTAGTTTTCTTCTCACTCTGCCTCTCAAATCAAAATAGACCACAACGTAAATTTTTATTATTATTATTATTAAATACATTTAATCAACGACACAACAAAGAGAGGATATGACGAAGAGAGAATTATATGATTTTACTTGATTAGTATTTGTTATTTTTTTTAAATAATTAACAAATATAAAAGGAACTAATTAGAATAGAGAAAAATGACCAATCATGAGCAGTCATTCTCTGGTCACCGGAGGGGGTGCCTGGTAATTTCACGCTCCTCCATCTCCCGAGACTATCTGTCGGCGTTCCCGCTGCATCATTGTAAAATAAGTCGATAGATATTTAACCTTACAGCTAAGTCTAAAGATGCAACATTAGTTTTCTCTAAAAAAATTTTTTAATGGATTTTAACCACTTAAAAATTATTCACTAACATATGTACTATTTATATGCCACTTAAAAAAAAAAAAACGCAATGTTCTTCTATGCATACCGTTAAAAACTTTGAATATGCAACATCCAGGTTTAAAAAAACAAATATCAATTTAAACCTGCTAAAATTGTTAACCGATATATGTATAGTATTTATAAGCCAATGTTCTTCACGCATACGGATTATTATTATTTGATTACTAAGAGCCGGCAATAAAGCCTCGTAGTTTTAAGACTTTCACATATGTATTTATTTCTGAAATCCGCCACCCTATATATTTCGCTTGTTATTATATCGTGAAGTTTTCGCACTACTTCACCTTTCCACAATATTACAACCCAAGAGAATAATCTAATTTGACCATCAAACTTAAAAAAAAAAAAAAAAAAAAAAAAAAAAAAAACCAACATAGAGTCACGCCATGTGTGAAAAGTTTATAACATCATCGACTATTCATCTCATGGGCACAACAAGCCTTAACCGCTACTGATAAAAAAAAAAATGAGATCTGAAATAAAATAAATGAAGAAGAGTCACGACCTTGAAATTGCATATTTATGATCTCATATCGAAAAGATTTATTAATTATATTTAACAGGGAAACCATCATGCATGTAAAATAAAAAAAAAGTAGGTCGAGTATCGCTCAAAATGAGTACATATTATACATGTACGTATATATATATATATATATATGATATAGAAATGAATTGTAATAGTACGTACGAGTAAGGGGAGTTGTGGAAGAGCTGGAAGAAGGAGAGGCGGGGACGGAACCGGGGACGTCCACCGATAAGCTTTTCGCGATGCTATTTTTGTTGTTATTATTATTATTATTTCTCAGTATGGTTATGCTCCGGCTGACTTTCACCTGATTCAGCGCCGGAGGAGACTCCACAGCCGCCATCGCCGGCGAGTTTGCCGGGAAGGATTTGTGCTTCCTCAGCTTAGCAAGCCCAGTCTCCGGGGTAGGCCCCGCCACAGTTTCGTCCCATAGCTTGTCCAAAAACCCCATTATATATATGTTATGATTAATTACTATGTATTGACCCTGATTATTATATAAAGAGATTCGGAATATTGGATCACTGAGGAAACGGTTTTGTTTTTTTAATGTACGAAGAACACAGAGGGGTTTTTCTCTTTCTTTTCTTTTTTCTTTTCCATCATGATTCGATATTATTGGGGTTTTATAGACGGACTTGGACAAATGATGATAATGATAAGGTTTATGAATTTGAGCTAAATTAAGATAATTGGCTTCCCGGCTTACAAGGCTTCATTTCGAGCCAACCATATATACTGAGATTTGTTTGAATTTATTTTTTTGTTTTCTATAATTGTTTTAGCGAGTCAATATTATATATGGGATATTTAATTAAGGAAAAATGACACATATATATCCCATGTTTTAGTTAAACGTAGAGTTTAATCTTTGGTTTTAAAAAATGTCGAGTTTGTACCTTCTGTTTAATTAAAATGACGAAATTATACTCTAAAATAGATAACAGTGTCACAAATATTCTTTTTATTGATTTTAAATTAATGTTGATTCTGATATAAGAAATCGAACCAAAGCTCAAACCGGTGCCCCAACTCCAAATTCTCAATTTTGAAGTAAAAAGTAGCCCTAAATCGAAATAGACTAATAAAACTCATACTTCCTAAGAGATGGATTCCTTCCATGTTCGAATTGCAACTCTGAGTCCTGAGTTTGACATTCGAATAAGCAATTTTGATGATTATCGACTGTCAATTTTTACCCATTTTCTCTGTTTATATACTTCATGAATCACTGATTGTTGTTCGCTTTTTCGTTTTTAAATAAATTATATATAGGACGCAAATGAATAGGGGTAAAACGAGATTTACACATAAATATTAGAGTTAACATCAATGAAAGTCAATACAAGGAAGATTTGTGGTATTAAAATCTATTTTATGGTATAATTTCGTCACTTTAATTAAACAGTAGGTACGAACTCGACATTTTTAAAAATTAAAAGTTAAACTCGATATTTCATTAAAATTAAAGATATATATGTGTCATTTTTCCTATAATTAAAACCATGTCTTCAGCTTCTACCTTAGTTCATCTAATAACTGCTTGATATATGAAAGTTAAACTAATCGTATGTTGCCACGTACAAATATTTGCAAGTTGCAACCTTTAGTTATAGTATAGACATCAGTTGAAATTATACCCGTGAATATATATACATCATCGATGAGCATATCATGAGATTTTAGTGTATAGTTATTAAATGCCAAATATATAGGGTCATATATATCCTATTATATCCAGTACCAAAATATACACCCTTAGCCATAAACAGCACTATAGATATTAGAGATTGAGGGAGATTTGCTACTTTTTGCATGTTTAAACTTTTAAGATCTTCCGATACACAGGAAATATGAGTACTTTTGCTAATTTTGAATCGATTGAAACTGAAACAAGGAAAGCTAAGAGATTCAGATTTGTTTTCCCTTTTTAACAAAGTGATCAGAAAGAACCAAATTTTAACTAATAGCTTATCACAGTTATCCCTTGAGATAAAAATACTAATACTACAAAAATAGTTTTGAATCAAACTTTGGTAGATCAGAATTTAAAGCTATATATAGATAGTATAAAGCTAATCGATAGTCTCTCTTTAAACGGTGTAATGCGACACAAAAGGGCTATGACGTGTTAAATATCCCCTTATAATATCCTGCTCAGAAGATTGAGACAAAACATAATCCAATAGCAACCGTTCATTTGAAAATCTAAAATCAAGGATATATATACATATATATATATATATATATATATATATATATATATATATATATTTCGGTAATCTAAAGCCAGAATTAATGTATAAGGACAAATTGTGCGAGAACTTGCATGCATATATATAAAAGCAAATTAATAACAAAAGGTATTGTTAATTAAGCTTAGTGCAGTGTCGTGACCTAATGAAATTCATAAATAATTCAGCAGTCAATAATACACGCAAGTTTTAATTGGATGATCTCCACTTCAAAGTAATTTTCTGATTATTATTATGAATTTGAACTCAGACTCTTCCAAATATGAGATTTGGATCTTTGACTCTCAATCAAATACTCTCTCTAATGTTTTTTATTCTTAATAACAATACACAATAATGATCTACAAAATTGATCTCTATCACTCACAAATAAGTGAAATATATGACTAGACATAGATTAGTGCAGAAACTCATAGACCAATATTTGAAACTCTCGAACTCAAAAACAAACAATGCATAGAAAACACATATAAGGGCATATTATTTATTTTTGAGCGGTTTTATCACATAGATATATGTTTCTTTAAGATTTCCTAATGCATCGTGTAGAAAATATTCAATACATGTCTGTCGGAAAAATAAATCTGTAATTGAATTGGTAGTTACTAGACTAAATACTTATTATTGGATTCAATTGTTCAAAAGAGAAATCACACAAATCTTTAATTTATCTCCGGCTATCGATCGGCTATCGGGATTCCCTCTAGGATACTTTATGATCTATCAGGAAGGACAAACAAAAATATAACAACATGCTGTAGAATATGGTATCTAACATCTTGCACACTTTTTCCTTCCATTAAAATCAGTCTATACATACATACATATATATATATATATGTGTATATATATATATATATATATGTTTGTGATATTCAATCCTTGCTTATGTGTTATTCTCTTTATCTTTTAGTGACTAATATGAGCTAAGTATATATAGCTCATTCTATCTGTATGAACCTTTCAAGGGAATTCAAATTTCAGGATTTTCCCTCTCTTATTTTCTCTACATAGTATCAGAGCCCATTAAGCCCAAACGGGTATCCGATCCAATCGTTGAGATTCGGCCCAAGATGAGCGAACGCAAAGAGCCGCCATCTTGAGGGGGCGTGTTAGGAATCCCACATCGAAAGTGAATGGGAACTAACAAGAGCTTATAAAGGTCATGGGTTACTCCTCTCATTACCAATTGGTTTTGAGATGGAACCCTATGATACTTTCATAAATTTGACTATCACTCCGCTAAGTGTCTGTATTTGGGTCCTAGTCCTTTGCATAAGGGTCATCGGTGTCTAGATCCAACTGGTCGTCTTTATATAGTGCGTGATGTCGTTTTTGACGAAACTGAGTTTCCTTATGATACCTTGTTTTCTAAGAAAGTCTCATCTGTTTCCTCCACAGCTCCCTTATCACATTGGGTTATCCCACCTCCTTTACACGTCCCTTCAGCTAGTTCTCCGAGTCAGTCCACTAGCAGCTCCTCCAGTTCCTCGCTTAGTTTGTCTAGAACTCCTGTGCCAATTTATGACCATCTTGTGCAAAGTCCTGCAAATCAACCTCAACCTACTCACTCCCCTCCTCCTGCACACTCCTTTGTCCCTCAAATATGTCCTCAAGATGAGTCTGATTCTTCTTCTCAACCTGCTCATCCCACACATCCCATGGTCACTCGCTCCAAGCTTGGAGTTTTTAAACCTAAGCTCTTTCTTGCTGATTATTTCACTCCTGATACTCCCATTGAACCACAAACAACCACTGAAGCTCTTCAAATACTTGAGTGGCAAAGGGCTATGCAATTTGAGTTTGAGGCTCTTCTCAAAAACGACACTTGGGAACTTGTGCCTCTATCACCAGATATGAATGTCATTACCACGAAATGGGTTTTCAGAAATAAATTTAGAGCTGATGGGTCGCTTGATAAGCACAAGGCTAGGCTGGTTGCTCGTGGATTTCAGCAAACTGCTGGTGTCGACTATTTCGATACGTTCAGCCCGGTCGCTAAGCACTCGACGATTCGAGTCGTGTTTACTCTCGCCGCTATGTTTGGCTGGACCATCCAACAAGTGGATGTTAATAATGCCTTCTTGAATGGCATTTTGCACGAAAAGGTGTTTGTTGAACAGCCACAAGGTTTCGTCAGTGCTGCTTTCCCAAATCACGTATGTCGTCTCAAGAAGGCGCTTTATGGCCTGAAACAGGCTCCTCGAGCCTGGTTCGATCAGCTCAGTTCTACGCTTCTTGGTTTAGGCTTCTCTTCTTCGGCATCTGACACTTCCCTGTTCTACAAAGGGACATGAAACACCACTATCTTACTCCTTGTTTATGTTGACGATATTCTGATTACAGGGGGTGATGGTGATGCAATCAGAAAGCTTGTCACGTCATTACACAGTCAGTTCGCTCTCAAGGACTTAGGCCCGGTGAACTTCTTTCTTGGATTTGAAGCAACCAAGAAAGATGGTGGCTACCACTTGACTCAGCGCAAGTATACAATAGACCTTCTCACCAAGACCAACTTGCTCAATGCCAACTCAAGTCCTTCTCCGATGTGTCAAGGCAAAAGTTTTACCAAGGAAAGTGGCACTGTGTTTGAAAATCCTCAGCTCTACAGATCTACTGTTGGAGCCTTGCAATATCTGACGCTGACAAGGCCTGATATAGCTTTCGCGGTAAACAGACTGAGTCAATTCATGCAAGCTCCGACGAACGAGCATTGGTGTGCTTGCAAAAGACTGTTACGCTACCTGAAAGGAACTCTAGATCATGGCATTCAGTTCAGTCGTGGAAATGCTATGGATCTAGTCTGTTTTACTGATGCAGATTATGCCAGCTCGGTGGATGATAGGCGCTCAACCACTGGGTACTGTGTGTTCTTAGCAGGATGCTTGATCAATTGGTGTTCAAAGAAGCAAAAAGTGGTGTCAAGGTCCAGCTGTGAAGCTGAGTACAGAGCCGTAGCAGAAGCAGTGTCTGAACTAACTTGGCTAAAGCATCTCCTTAAAGAGTTGAAGATTGAACTCTCCGGTCAAACTGTGCTATGGTGTGACAATGTGGGAGCTGCTCAATTGGCATCGAATCCAGTGTTTCATGCTAGAACTAAGCATGTGGAAGTAGATGTGCACTTTGTCCGTGAGAAAGTTTTAGCCAAGGAGGTTGAAATTCGATATGTTCCCTCAGCTCAACAAACAGCCGACATCTTCACAAAGGCTCTCTCCATACCACGCTTCCAAGAATTAAGCAGCAAGCTTATCTCTGTTTGATACGGAGTTAAGCTTGAGGGGGTGTGTTTGTGATATTCAATCCTTGCTTACGTGTTATTCTCTTTATCTTTTAGTGACTAATATGAGCTAAGTATATATAGCTCATTCTATCTGTATGAACCTTTCAAGGGAATTCAAATTTCATCCAAACAGGATTTTCCCTCTCTTCTTTTCTCTACAAGGCGGAATACAATATATATATATATTGTATTCCGCCTTGTTGAAGTATATACTCTAACTAAATAGCATATTGTATTTTAATAACATATAGAGGTAAGTTAAAGAGGGTGATAAAATACACCAAAAATATATTTCACATTGTAATCTCACAAACTCTTTCTATGAGTTCTTAAGTAATAGCTGGTGGTGGTATTAGTCAGCTTAATTTAGCTGATATGATAACACATAACTTATATAAGATAAGCCAACATGCACTACTGAGATAGAATTTGATTGGCTTTTGTTATGAACAGTAAAACTTAATTCTCATTTATAATATATATATATATATATATATATATACATATATATATATATATATATTAGTAAAGTTTACTCCGCCTTGCTGGAGCGTATACTCTAATTAAATAGCATGTTATATATTTTAATAACATATAGACGTAAGTTAAAGAGAGTGATAAAATACACCCAAAATATAATTTTCACTGTAATCTCACAAAGAGTTATTAAGTGGTGGTGGTGATATTAGTCAGCTTAATTTAGCTGATAACACATAGCTTTCATAAAATAAGCCACACATGCACTGAGATAAAATCTGATTGGCTTTTGTTATGAACAGTAAAACTTCATTCTCATTTATAATTCATATATATATATATATTAGCAAAGTTTACTCCGCCTTGTTGGAGTGTATACTAGCTCTAATTAAATAGCATATAATATTTTAACAACATATAGTTGTAAGTTAAAGAGAGTGATAAAATACACCCAAAAATATATTTGTCATTGTAATCTCACAAACTCTTTTTATGAGTTATTAAGTAGTAGGTGGTGGTTATATTGATTAGCTTAATTTAGTTGATATGAGGAGACATAGCTTACATAAAATAAGCCACACATGCAATGAGATAAAATCTGATTGGCTTTTGTTATGAAGAGTAAAACTTCATTCTCATTTATACTACATAAAATAATATAGGTTATTGGAGCCAAAATGATATTTATATATATAAGCCGTTACCGTGAGAGACTAAGTCAAAGAGATAGGCAATTGAGTCATAAGATTATAATATCATGATCTTGCATATTTACAAGCTTGGCCATTATATAAATTTAATAGCTCTCATTGATTTTAAATGATGCGTTTATTCTCACAATTCCAAAAAATATCATAAGTGTCCTTTAATATTTGAAATTCATAAGAATGCTAAAGAACACTTTTGATATTTTTAAAAATAGTGAAAATAAATGCGGTATTTTGACGAAATAGAGATATACATGTATGATATTTTCCTTTAAATATTTGTAAATTTTTTTATCTGTCAACCGGATAAGATTTGGATGAAATTTAATATAGATCTACCAGCTCATGCCAAACATTGGATTGGTTGGTGCAGTTAAGGGTCCACAACCTGTCACGTGACAATGATGGTGCATCACCCAACGCCTAATACAATCATATTGTTTTATTAGTCGTTCTATTTATCTCACAATGTGATTATATTATTCGAGTAAAGTACAAACATTCTATTAAAAAAAAAATAATGTGAACATATGCATTGTCTTGTACCTTATTATTAAATTATTATTGGCGGCTTCATTCGCCATTATTAATATAACATGTTATTATTATTAGTATTAATAGTATATAATTATTATTGTTTAACTCATACGCGTGACCATCTGAAGAAATTTGTCTGTATACTTTTCCTGAACTCTTAACGGTCATAATCATAGCTGAAATCTCCAAAGATCTTTAAATTCATACATCAGAAGACTTTAGCAGCAGGAATACATGTGGACATGATAATATCATGTACGTATTTATACTTTCACATAGTAGGAACTAAAGCTCCAATGAAATATGGACATCATATCAATTTCCGAGTTTTCACATCAGCCAATTAAAGGAGTCCAATATATATATGGTTTCTAGTGATTCTTGAATTGGGTGTCACGTTAGAATCATATTTCTCATATTTCATTTGTCCAAATCGGCATCATATTTCTTTGCAACATCAAGATAATAATACCCCACCAAGACTTTTTTTTTCTTCCCCTAAAGTCTACAAAAATTATCCAAGAGGAGAGGTTATACGTGGTTGAGTACGAAAGGAGAAGAGTTATTGGACACAATAATTCCATTAGTTAAGAAAATGCAGCACAGGCAAGTGGCCATGGATTTATGACTAAAATTATTATTAAAAGAATTTAAAAATATTTTTTTTCATGCAGGCGAATAAGTGACATCTTTGATTATTTTAGAGACATTTTAAAATACTGAAGAACTACAAAACATCATATCATTTTCCTCCTAAGTAGACTCCAAAACGAGAAGAAGATGAGAGTAAGGTTAGCATTATCTTTATTTCCTCTCTTTGTCCCATTTGTATCGTTATTTGTTTTTATTTATATATTCCTTGTTTGTATGCAATGTTTTTAGCTTATTGATTTTGAGAGTCTTTAACGCGGCGAAAGGACATCTTCTATTGGCTGGACAAGTCTATTTTTCTTTGGCCGTTGTATGTACTCTATTAGCCAAGTCAAACTGCAATAATATTTTATAAAACATATTATTATTTGCACTAAATGTTATAAGGCTTTTTGGCTCAAATAATTTTTCGAACTTAATTTCATGAAGTATTTTTAGAAGTAAAACCATCCCAAACCTTTTAATTTTCGGCGAAGTGTCTCGTGTCTTGCATGTGCTGTGATTAAAGAAGGATTTTGATACGGAAAAACTACTGTTTGCTTTTCTAATTTATAGGGTGTTTAATTATTATAAGGATATTGAAGTTTAAGAATGCAGTAATTCTATTAGGTGAGAGATATTGCAAAAATCCTTCGTGAATCAGTAATGGACTCTTATTGGGACTCACCTCTTCAAGTCGACGCTGTAAAAATCTCTCTTCTTCGACATTTTTGGTATATAGTAAATTTCATATAACATACCGAACAATGGATCCAGAAATTTGATTAAGTGGGGGCACAAATATGACTAATATGTGTACAATCATTTACAATTTTCATAAAATTTATAATCATATTATAAACAAAAATTATGCAAACATTTATCATATTTAAAAGCTAAGAAAGAAAAATAGAATTTTTAAATAAGACTTTATGTTAAAATATCATTTTAATATCCAAAATAAATTTTGCTAAATCATATTCGAGTTTTGAACTATAGCAAAATTGTAAAATTATGAGTATTAAGAATCATGCTTAAATTCACACAATAAATATATAGAACAATCTACTACTTTTTTTTATTAAATTATAAAATTAAATCAAAGAGTATTTAAGTTTAGAATTTGTGGAAAAATATGAGTAATACCTTTATCATTAGACAAAACGCATAAGAAAAAACAAACATGAGATCTAGAGCATTGATTATGAAAAAAAAAGGAGGGAAAAATGAAAGACTGAATACGTAACAAAGGAAAACAAATAAGCAAAAAAACAAACATCAGATTGAGCATTGATTATGAAAAACAAAATTAAGAAAAAAGAATAGCAAAGGATAAGACAGAAGAAGGGCTAATTGGGAATGGATCCCGAGACCAGGAGCGGTCTTCCCGCAATGTAGAACCATCTCAACTAAATTGTTTCCATTGCTGAACAGAAAAATGTTATATATAATTAAAAAACAAAACATTTTATTATTAATTAATTATTTTAAAAATCGTATATTATCTTTTTTCCCGATATTTTGAGTGGGGGCCAGTGCCCCCACTAGCCCCCACCTAGATCCGTGCCCCTGCCGAACATCATTAAAATGGCTGATTGGTGCCCGATGTCAAAGAAGTCCGACTTAGAAAAGGATCGACGACAATTAGAGAAACAAACATGACCATAAGATAAAATCCGGTGAATAGAACTGAAGAGATCATATAAACTAGTTGACTCCAAAACCAAGAAAACACTTAATTTGCAGGATGAAGGTTACGTCCCACCTTATAATCATCTATGCCACAAGACAGGGCAATTATGAATCAATAAACACAAAGTATAGAACGTTTATCACTCGAATACACTCTGAAAATCGTGGATGAGAAATTACAAGAATATTAACCTTCAAAATGTGGGTCTGATCAACCCACGTTCCTCATCATCGGTGACTATAAAAGGCAAAGGACACAAAGGAAGAGGCCTGAAAACACACACGCACATGCACATAACAAAATTTCCAAGTTCATTAATTTTACTCCGTGTAATGAAGGTATGTCTTGTATAATGAAAAACCAATCTAAATAATTAATCCATTGTAGTTTGATTATTTTAAACTTAAATCTTGTTTTCGCTTAAGCAATTGTTGTACAGATTTTGTCATCATCGATTTTTATATGTTTCATCTTTTGGGCACGAAGAGTTTCTTAGCTGACTTTTTATTTGCGTGCAAAATTTGTGTATTTGTGAGAAGTTTCGGATTCATAATGGTTTGAGAATACAAGAACGTGAAGGTTTGTGGATTACATTGGAATCGGTAATTCAATGATACTTGGTTATGCTTTTAGTTGAGCGGCAAAAAAAAATGGTATTTTGGGTCTCATCATAGTTTTTACGGTTTACTCAATAGAACACTCGTGTGTGTGGGATACAATCATTCCATTTACTCATTGAACGGAAAGTAACGTGAGGGATCGACTAAATTTTCCAAAACTAAAAGGTTAATGATAATTTTGCATCTAAAGAGAAGTAGAGACCAAAATGCGACTTAATAGTTAAGAATCTGTTTGTTTCAGTAAAAAATTCATGTATAGAAAAACTTCTAAGAACAAATTTGGTGAGGAATGAAATAATGAATTACGATCCCTAATCTCTAAGGGTCCATTTGAAATTCGAAAATGTGAGAAAAAGTGAAAATGAGAAGAGAAAATAATTGAAAATGATAGGGAGAATACGTGAAAAAGTTAAAACTCTTTGTTATATTTGAAAGTGTTAAACAACGGATTCAAACAAATCTAGCAAAACACAAGACTCTTACATATATAATTACAAGTTTGTGTAGACGAAAAAAAATATTACAAGTTTGTCTCTCTGACTTTATCCTCAGTCTTCATGCGGTCCTCTTGTCTTTGGTCTTGATCCGATACTGACTTCTTGGGCTCTTCTCTTTTCTTTGGACTGGATTGGTGTGTATTAGTCACTATTTACTTTCTCTTTACCTTTCGGCCCAAATGGATGTTTCGGCCATATAATTTATTTATTATTATTTTTTTGGTGTGTATTAGGCATTATTTACTTTGTACCAACTATGACCATTTAAAACCTTTTTTTTTTTTTTTTTTATATATTTGACCAAAATTCAATAATTTTTTTTTAATTTCAAAACTATGACCAAAATTTTTCAATTAATACAGATTTTATTGACATATTGGTCGATTATTTATTGATAAGTTTATCAACAAATAGCAATAGTTTTGTAATTAGAAACAATTAACAGATTTTGGTTAAAAAAAATTAAATAGTCATTATAATCTCAAATATTATTTATCGATAAGTTTATTAACAAATAGCATTAGAAACAATTAACAGATTTTGGTTAAAAAAAAAAAAGAATTTTAAATAGTCATATCATAATCTCAAATATTAAGAAGATTTTTTTATGTGTATTCCGAACTTAGCACTTTTTATTATATAGAGAATATCTTTCTACAATTTTCTTTTATTACTTGAACTACTACGTCTATGTAAATACTTTAAAACTTCGAGCAAAAAAAAAAAATGTAAATACTTTAAAACGCGTTATTAATTGTTCATTTTTTGTTTTTGTAACCAAAGTGTGATGTAACATATATTACATAATTTGGCACACTTCTTTTAGGTCGAGTCCAACAAATCATTAGGAAGCTAACTATACGAGCGGAATATTTCAATTTTCCTTAATACATTCGTTGTGAAGATTGGCTCCAAATTCTATTTAACTATATATCCTTTGAGTTTAGTGTAAAAATATATCACAGCATGTAAAAGACTGTTCTAAAAATTCAATCTGAGACCTTAGTACATCAGGTATTCATGTTTTGAAATAAATATTGTTTGATCATTTGGTATTGAGTCTATTGACATATATTTATTTGATATGAAATTCTGAATATGTTAGGTCATGTCTGTTGGTTCTAAATTTTCAGCATCTGATATCTGATATACTTGCTCGTTTAAACTGATTCAATGAGAAAAATCCGCGCACTTGTTGGCCATCAGTATAATCCATTGTTGCGTCTTTTTTCGTGGACATAGTCGAAAGTAATCGTTTTTCGTTATTTTTTTAAGATTAGCCGCTAAGCTTTATAATTTTTATAAATAATCGTTTTCAATAACAATTCAACAAATTTCAATAACAGTTAATCATATTTCAATAGTTGTTGACTAAATTTCAATAATTAATGATTAGATTTCAATAATTGTTGACTAAATATGAGTGAAATATGGAAAGTGACGCATGTTTTAGATTAGTTGTGGAATTTTTCAAATTTTTCCGAGATGTACGTTTTCTAAATTTTCTTTGTTTTCATTGATTATTGTCATTTTGAGTTTGGTGGCAATGATTCTTTCTTACGAAGTCTCTCGGCTAAAAAATTCTATTCACCATTGTGGAAATTCTCCGGAGAAAAATTGCGACCCACCGATATGTTCTTCGATAACCAGCGGGAGGTGGTCTTCATCGCCGATCGAATACATATATAAAAAACGAATACATATATAAAAAAAAATATATTAAAAAACTCTTTAATAGAGTTCGTGAGTTACAACCCACAATTTGGTCATCCACCGTAAACATAAATGTATCAAATGGAACAGAATAATGAAAAATCATTGTGCCAATTTTGATAAAAATCCATCAGGGAGGAATCGATCCATTGTACTGGAATCTAGAATGGAATACATAAATTTATTCTATGCAGACTCGTTTCATTTCATTTCTTTCAATCACAGATGTTGGATTACCATAACTGAAAATCCAACGGTCCAAAAAAACAACGGATTTCATTCATTTGTTTATGCCATATAATGACATTTTTTTACGGAATTAATTGCATAGAATTCATTTCGCCAAAAAATCCAGAATCCACATTAACACGAAAACTGGCCATGTTACAGACGGATTGGATCCTCCATTCCCGGACAGGGAACGGAATAGATTTGTCCAATAGAATTACAAATATCTAATCTAAGTATGTTTGCCAAAAATCACAAACATAATATGTAAAATTTGTGCAGAAGATAAATTTAGAAACAAAATTATAGCAAATAAAAAATAAAAAATTAACGCTATCCGCATGTCACTTTTCAACTCGGCTACGAGAGACGTGGTGGATCCAATCAAGAAAGAATGAGGTGGATCCATGATATGATAATGTTTATTCATATCCTTTTCTCTCTAAAACTCAAGTATCACATTTTGATTAAAGCTCATTAAATATCAGAAAACAATTGACGTCCAAGAAAGAAACGCAAATCCAATAAGAAATGTGCGTCTTTAACCCAAATAGACTATAAAACTAGGTAGATGACATCGTCACTATCGAGTATTGACTAGTACATATCATATTGCCAACATGTTTCTTTTCTTTTTTGTTTGTTGAAGAAAGTGCGAAACATGCTTCGTTTGAGTCTTGACTGGCATTGGGCAAGTGGGCATTACAATAAACAGGTAATAAATAGAAGAATGAAGAAAAAGGGATATAAAAATACACTGAAAATATATAAGATGAATTAATCTAGCACAAGAGTACCATTCCATTTTATATAGCTACTTGTTTGCTGTTTGTTACCTAATGTTAGTATAAAGTTATATATAAAAAAAAAAAAAAAAAAAAACAATGCCAACTTGCTTGTTTTTGCTCGTGGCTTAACAAAATATTTTATTATACAGCATTTACTCTCTCAACTTGTCCACTTCTGAAGTTTCCGAACACTTCCTTTTTCTTATTGAAAAAAAAAAAAAAAAAAGCATTTTTCCCGTCACCATCCAAAAAAATCTTCGAGAAGTTCCAACCAAATCTCTCGATTAAAAGGTCTCTGGTGTTTTTTTTACAACTCTAGGAAAATGGACTAAAAATAAATTTTATAGGTTTCCAAGTATTATCATTTTTTTTTGCTCAAGTTCCAAGTATTATCGTTGGTGTTTTCAATTATGCATCAGAGAATAATAAAAACAAAAAGTCGAAAAAATCATAATAGAGGGATTACATCAAGTGTCAAGATCAATACACATCTTAATAAAATTCACTATAGGTTTGCATGAACGTTATTTACAAAACTATACGAACAATACGAAACAAAAGAGAATTCAACTTGTGAAGTGACTCGGTATAAGCAAGTGTTATATTATATTTTCAACTGGCCAACTTGTGCGTAGACTCTAGAATCTAGATAAAGAAAATGTGGAAGGAAAAAAAAAATTAAATAAAAAGAGATTGATTGATTGTTAGATTATCTTGTAAAGTTGGAGTGGAAGTTGATGAACAAATGGGTCCCAGGAGCTTTGAAAGCCAAAAGTGGCGGTGTAGTTGTGGGCTTGACAACTAATATTATTACATAATTCTTTAATCTAATCTAACCTTTCATGAATGACCAATCACAATCATTCCCTCCCTTTTAAACGGACGAATTGGATATTTTCTTCCCTTCAATGCGAGGGGTCTATGCGCACGTGTCGTAGGACCAACTCAGTTCACAAAACAACCACGAATCAATATTTAAGTCTGTCATGTCAATAATAAAAATTCATTTTTTATATGCCATGTAGACACATACATCACTTCATTTAAATCAAGTAAATAAATGTCCGATCTATAGTAAATTTACCTTTTTTTATGAGAAAATAAAATGTTATTTTTTAGCGTGACAGTTAAAGTCTAATGAGTAAACATCAAATCACATGTCAACTTCTTACTTATACCCCATGGATGGGATTTGAGAATATGATTAACTGCGATCAATTTAATCAAAATTTCTATTAATATTCGTTTGATTTATTAAACTAGACTAAAACGATATAGTCTGATTTTATAACTTGAAAAATTATGCATTTTAAGTCAGAGGGGACCGGACCGGTACTAGAGTGCAAAGCCGGCCCAAACTCACCCGAATTCATTAAGGGCTATAGTCGAATTAATATTTTTGGATCATTCGATAATAGTAAAAATTTAAATATAAAAATTTAAATATTTTTGACATATATATAATATATACTTTAAATTTTGGGATTCAACTCAATCGGAAGGTCCTAAGTACCGACCTTGCTCGCCTATAGTCAAGGCCGGCTCTGCTAGAGTGACAAACCACACAATTGACATATAAGTTGTTACCATACAATGATACAAACAATAAAGGCTTCAAATTCTTAATTAAATCCAACGAGACAAGATGGAAGAAAGAAAAAAAACTCGGATGAAATTAGTAAGGATATTTTCTGCCCCTTTGTTTAGCTACTCTAAACCAGCAAATCACTATCACTAATTTGATTCGAGTACAAGCTTCGAAAAATGGCACGTTTGTGCGCGAAATTTTGTCGAAACCCTAACGAAATATTTGGGTCAAACATGACGAAAATGTCATGCCCTTTCCGATTTCCTAAAGCAAGACCGCCTATCGTTTCGCCGTCCTCCTCGAACCTCTCCTCTTGCTACTCCCCGCCTCCCCTCGATCGTGCCTCGTCGAGGTTCCACCTGTCTTTTCCAAAATTAAAAAAAATAAATAAAAAGCGTCACATTTCGATTTATCTAAAAAGACACAATAGGCATAATAGTAGTATTCGGAAGCAAAGCCGACTAACCCCAACACAAAAGTTCTGAAAGTGCGTAGAGAAACCGGAAGAAGTGTGCGCGTTTCCAATGGACGAGTTTTGACTCGAAATCGAATTCGCATTTTGAGTATACGAAAACGAAGCCGGCGATGATGAAGAAGAAGAAGAGCTTCCGCAATAAGAATTGCTGTACTCACACCCTGGAAACATGTCATCAAATAGTTGTTGCAATTCCTCAAATGTCTCTCCGCCGTTTTCCTGCCAAACCAAATTTTTTAGATCAAATTCAAATTAGCTACCAAAGTAAAATTTGTAAAGTTTTTTTTTTTTTTTTTTTTAATGGAACGATTAAAGAACTCAAAATTTTCGGTTAGCTCACTTGAGCCATTTGCAATCAGACGGTATATCACTATATATGCAGCGATACTGCTTCCAACCACACGATAAAAGTCAACAACAAATTCGTGTGGTACTCAATCACTCAGTAAATGATTTTTTTTTAATTACTTTTTGACTACCAAACTATGTATATAGGTTTATTAATAAGGAGAATAAATAATTTAAAAAATATAATAATAGATGAGAAAAAAAATGTTTTTAGTGTTGGATTTAGTGTTATTATCAGAGTAGGAAAAAAAAAATTAATGCTACAAACACAAAAAAAAATAGTGGGATTTCAACAACAAATCCATTTACCGGTATTTTTTAAAGTAAAATACTAAGATTTTTATTTAAATTGTCGACTTTTGACTGACGAATCATATTTCGAAGCTGAAAACAATAGCCGACAATAATAATAATAATAAAAAGCTTTATTTATCGTATATCATTATCAATATACATATGAGCCTAGAACCTACTATGCGTGTATTTCTCTCTCCCCAAAGTGCGTGTAGAAAATGTTTTGGTCCAGTCAAAAAATCAAAGCCATTCAAATTGGGACCACTATGAAAAAAGTTCCTAGTATCTGAACACACACGATTATAACTCTTCTCAACCACAAATGATCGAAAATTGGACCTATTATTCTATTCTTATTATATAGGATATAATACAATCCACAGCCACAGCCCAACTGAAAATTATGTGGCATAATTCCCCTCTCGCAAAGCGATATAGATCTAAAATATAAATCTAAAGTACATACATACAACATAGGATTTTATCAAAAGAAGACCCAAAAACATTATGTGCTTCAGAAATCATGAGAACATAAATGAGATTTGTGACTTACATTTGGCTTTGTTTCGTTCATCATTACTACCATTTCGTTCAAAAAATCTCCCATGCCCTGCATTTATCTTTTCACAATGAGGATCTAAAAGAAATTGCAAATCGCTCAATGAATTAAAAGATATATCCATGAAGATGAGCCAAAAAAAATTTCTTACTAAGTTTATAATGATTGAAATAAGGGCAATAGCGTAATAAACAGAGGTATAAGAAAGATTAAGATTAAGAATCAACAATCGATGCCGAAAATATGACAAAAAGAAAAGATAAAATAAAATAAGAATGAACAAGAGACAATCATGAACCCCACTCTGAGTAATAATTGGGTAGGGTATGGTGTATGATAAGCTCAAAAGTGTGAGTCCTGATTCAATGATATGAATGGTCAAAGGATATAAAAAAAAGCCAACATATCTTGAACCAAGCAGACTCACGAATCTCGTTCAAGATACAGAAAAATTATATATATATATATATAAAAAAAAAAAAAAAAAAAAAAAAACTTACGTTATCGTCATCATCGCTGTCATAGACTCCAATGTCATACATGAACCTCTTATTCTCGTCCGATAAAACTGCGTACGACAAAAGGCGATCAAAATTTAAGCCCTAAACCCAAAATAACACACCATCAACCCTAAAAAAAACGATAAAAAATAAATATAAAAAGAATCTCTGCAAAGTAAATTACCAGAATAGGCTTGATGAATGTCTTGGAATTTCTTCTTGGCCTCTTCAACGAACTTTGAGTTGCCCGAAGCCGAACACCGATCCGGATGCCACCTCTAGATCCAAATAATTTAATTAATAATAAAAAAAATAAAATCCAAAACAAAGAGCATGCACGTTGTGTTGTGTCTTTCTCAAAATTTTTTTTTTTTTCAAAATCTGAAGAAGAATAAAATAATAGAGAAGAAAAAAAAAAGCTAACCATTGCAAGTTTCTTATAAGCAATCCTGAGGTCTGAGGCAGTGCATTCCTTGTCCAGCCCCAAAACAGAGTAAAAATCACTGCTTTTTTCATTCCCGTTTGCCATATTCTATCTCACACAAATTTCTTATTCCTCTCTTTTTTTTTTTAATCCTAGTCTGGCTTTTAGATTCTTTTAACTTCCTCTCAAGTGCCAACCCAAAAAACAGAACCGACCAGAATTTTGTTGTCGACGAATTTCATGTAACACATATGAATATGATACTTCTTCTCTAAACGATATATTTATACAAAGGAACCTTGGAAAAATTCTCCTCTTTCATGTTTGCGTGGGAAGAGAAAGAGGGAGAGAAATTAGGATCAACTTAAATTTCCCTAAACGCTAAGGCTCAAGAAGCCTCCAGAAACAAAGCCAGTTATATATACATGCCAATATGCCATATTAGGCATGATTTATTATTATTATAAAGATAGAAAAAAAGAATAATATTTTATCGCACTCGATTTGATTTTCCTATAAAGTAATTAATTTAAGGTGGGGTGGTCATTCATTAGATGAGATGGACGGTCGAGATTGCGTGGGAGTTGTAGATATTTTAGCAGTTTGTGTCTCCAGAAGGTTCTGTATTTTAAGTTTAATCTGACGACAAAATGCCATAACTTTCGTGGGATTATTAGATGAAAAACTGTAACACGCTTTTGGGTCCCACACACTCTCTCTGTTTTTTTATTTATTTATTTTATGAATAAAACATTGCGTATTATTTTATTTAGGAAGATGATTCGGCCCAAGTTCAAATAATTTTGCATTTAAGCTAAAAATTCATTAAATAGTCCTTTTTTTTACTATAAATAATTGTTTCAAAAATTTATTTTATAATCGTGTGCGGATAGACCCAACTAGTATCTACTATCTAGTATCGACGGGATGATTATCCCAATAACCCCAATTATTAGGTTTAGGTGAAATAGAGCCAGAGACATACAAAGCGTCAAGAATCTCTCTAACCACTAGATCAACCTCTTGTAGTTAAAATTTTATTTTATTATATTAAATAAAATTCTGTTACACATTAAGCATGATTGAATCTATTGTTTTCTTAAACCAAAAGTGCATATATCACTTATAGATGATAGCCATATGCTTAAATAGATCAAATGCCCATTTTATTTTTTGACCGCAGCCCTGCTTCTTCAGGGAACAGGTTAAGGAGTTACTCGAAATGTTGTTAAGATATCAGTATCTTTGATTTCATAGTTAGGAGTGTAATAAATCAATTTATAATCTTTAATACCAGCTTTGAATCCAACACTTGCTTTCGTCTCTATTTGTGGTGGCATAAGTCCCTCCCTACAACTCATGAATTAAAAATTCGTGCAATATTGTCAGTGGAGATTACCAACTAGACTGTGCTAAATACCACAAATCAAATATCAATTAAATAATCATATATTGTCTCACATTGCAACCATCCACTGAATTAGATCAAATATCAACTAAAATAACCATATATTGTCTCACGTTACAATCCCCGACATGTTAGTTTGAGTTAAAAAAAAATGGAGGACTAAATATTATAGACCAAACTCAAGCCCAACATTATAATTTTTCAATTATATATTTTTAACAAATATGCTCTAGCACAAATTTTATTTTCATAAACCCATTTTCACGATTACAAATACTTACGTTGACCACTCTGACTCAACCACCTCTCTCGCCTCCAACCACTACTCTCACCTCCGACCGTTGTCTCCGACTACCTTTTATTTCTGGGTCCGCCATTTATATGTTTCCAAAACGATTAAAAAACGAGTAATTAACAAAAAAAAACATGTGAAACTTTCGTAGCCCAGTGACATTGCGCACAATTCAAGACAACGCGCAACAAAATTGAAATATAAGAGAAGTGCAAGTAGTTTTTGGTGGTGGGTGTTTGTCTGGAACTCAAGCTTATGATTGGTCAATGGTCGAGTATTTGAGAATTTAATATTTAAACTTTTAGCATTTGGTAATTTAGTGTTCTATTAATTTATTTTTCAAAACGACTAACAAAGTTTATGACATTTGAGGGTAGCCTATTCTTGAAGCATGTGCCTGGAATAAAAAAAGAATCATCTAATTTTTTTTTAATGGACCATATATATAGGTAACATACCACAACACAAGAGACACATGTTTTGAAAAAGATGGTCACCTCTATATCTCTCAAGATGTATGTTCAACGAATTCGTTTTTCACTATGCCTCACAAAATTCTCAAGGATATGGAAAGCAAATGGAAGATGTTTACATAGAACAACCACACGAGGTTTGAATAGCTACAAAAACATTGCCTTAAATCTGCAAGTTGCACAAAGAAATCTATGCTCTAAAATAAGCTTCGAGAGCTTGGTACGAGAATCTCAATACCGCTCTAGTTAGCTCACTTAAAACTTGACGGTTCAAAAGCCGACACTTCCTTGTTTGTTATTTCTCCAAAATGTCATATTAATTTATACCTACTTGTGTTTTTAAATGAGATGATCATGCAAAAAAATAGAAAAAAACGAAATCAAACAAGATTTCTCTTCTTGATCGTGTTTTCTCACAAAACGATATGGGACCGATGAAAGTCGATACATCTCAGATCTCCTTCTCAACCAAGCCCGATTATACTTACAATGATCAATGGTCTCTGTCTCTCTACTTACAAGGGGGATCCAATAAGAGATGCCACTATATCGAAGTGTAATGAGAACTTTGGAATACACAACCATAACAAGGTAAAAAAATCAGAGTAAGCCACTTTATGCATTGCTCATTATAACCCCATTGGAAAAATATAAAATATATATTTAGGTATCTCTGTAGAATCCTCCATTAAAAACATGTTACAATAACTTGACTTCACTCAACATTACATGGTTGTTTGCCTCTAATTCTGATTTGAGAACTAAATTTGACGATTGACGCTTTACAAGTGGAATGTGCATCTTTTTAGGTAAAAATTTGGTCACTGCACTTTTAAGAAGCAAAATACTAAGCATTCACTAAAACTAAAATACTACGACTCCAATCACTTTTGAGTGAACTCTGACTTAACTACTGACAAAAACAAATCACATGCATAGTTGTTGTCGCACGAAAATGAACAACGATTATCTACCTCGGGCGGTTCGATTCAAGGCCGGACCAAGTGATCGCACCAGGGCCAAAAGTGTGAACTCGAAAGTCTCGAGCTAGGTTTTCTCCGATCAACCCGCCTCTCAGATGAGAGAAGGGGTGAGGAGGAGGAGTGACCATGCCTTGTGTGTCGGCTACCTACGTACCCGTGTGTGGGATCAGGTCAGAACGTAGTTCAAGCGTATGTAACGCAGTGTGAGGCACAGAGCCTAGGGGAGAAGCGTACTCGACGAAGGAGACGGATTGCGGAGGAGTCCTCGGCGACGTCTCAGAACTTCGGAGATCGCGAGTGTGAGAGAGAATGTGTGTTTTCTCTCTTTTGGAGACGTGGAAAACTCTAAGTCAAGAGTTCCTTGTTGTGACGGAGATTCCGGACGCGTAGGCGATTTCTAGTCGGAAATGCCGGACGCGTAGGCGATTTCTTGTCAAAAATGGTGGACGCGTCTAGGGTGCTAGACGCGTAGGCGATTTTCAGTCGAAAACCGTTAGAGCACTCGTGGGCTCAAGATTAATCGTTCAATCAAGAGAGGCGGCACTCGGGAGTCCCTAGAAAACGCTTCAGAATCTCTGAGAACGAGAAATCGAGGAGAATACGCTTCAGGCCAAGGATGGCATCCAGAGAAGCAGAGAGAAGTCTCAAGTTCCTTGAGAATGAATGTGATGGCTTTCCCCTCAATGAGAGGGGGGGTATTCATAGGTGTTTGAGGGCCTTACGAGGCTTTTTTTTTTTTTTTGTCTATGTGGGACTAGGGGGCGTTCACCCTTCAAGTGGAGGCGCACGGCACGTGCGGCGCACAAAGCGCGGCGCACAATGCGTGGCGCGCGGCGCGCGGGTCACCGGGCGCGGCGCGGGATGCGCGGCGCGGGCTTGTCCTGGCACGACGCGCGTTCTGCACGGCGCGGCGCGCGGCTTGCTGTGCATGGCTGGCCGGCGTGGCGTGCTGCGCGCGCGGCGCATGGCCCGTCTCGTCGGACTCTTGTTGGCCTTAGGGGTCTTCGGATATCACGCTTGTTACACGAAATATGAAGGTTTCTACTTGACGAGAGTGACTCAATGCTTAAAGTTTGATCACACATCGAGCATAAGTCGATCTCACGGGGCATCCGCCATTCCAGCTTTGGTGACGCTTCTCTGTCTGCATTCGGAAGATTGGCTCTTATTCCCCAGGCGTGAGTGCGAGTCTCTGTTAAAGACGAGTAGTGACGTGGACTTCGTCTGTCATGGAATTTTTGACGCCCAAAGGGTAAGTTTCCCTCCGTTTGTTTGTTTTGTTTTGCAATAGTCTCGCTTTGGCTAGCCTGTTCTTCAAATCGTTACAGGTGCTTGCTTGAGGAGCGGGACTCGACTCGAGGAGAATGGCTCGACTCGAGGAGCAAGGCTCGACTTGAGGAGACCGACTCGACTTGAGGAGTGAGGCTCGATTCGAGGAAAATGACTCGACTCGTGGAGCGAGGCTCGATTCGAGGAGAACGACTCGAGGAGAGTGACTCGACTCGAGGAGCAAGGCTCGACTCGAGGAGGTTGACTCGACTCGAGGAGCAAGGCTTGACTCGAGGAGGATGACTCGAGGAGCGTGTCTCGACTCGAGGAGCAAGGCTCGACTCGAGGAGGGTGACTCAACTCGAGGAGCAAGGCTCGACTCGAGGAGAATGACTCGACCCGAGGAACGAGGCTCGAATCGAGGAGAATGACTCGACTCGAGGAGAATGATTTGACTCGGGGAGCAAGGCTCGACTCGAGGATAGTTATTTGACTCGAGGAGCGAAGCTCGACTTGAGGACAACGATTTGACTCGAGGAGCGAAGCTCGACTCGAGGAGAATGACTCGACTCGAGGAGCGATGCTCGACTCGAGGAGATTGATTTGACTCGAGGAGCGAGGCTCGACTCGAGGAGAATGACTCAACTCGAGGAGCGAGGCTCGACTCGAGGAGAATGACTCGACTCGAGGAGCAAGGCTCGACTCGAGAAGATTCTACATGACCTCACTCGTCGCCTAGGACTCTTCCAGGGGGAGCTTGCTCGTGCGAAGTCTCAGCTAGCTCAGGCCGAGCGAAGTTCTTGCTCAGAGGCGGGGTTCGCGAGTCTTTGCGAGCAGCTTCAATTAGCTTGCGTGGAATGGGGAGTCTCCCAAGGTGAGTGTGATCGTGTTCAGTTGGCGATGGTGAAGATGGCAGGACCTACGCCTTGTATGGCGGTTCAGGTGCGCCTTGTGGTGGCTTCAAGTGCATTACGATTAGTCATCACATGCAATGCCTTGTGGCGACTCAGAGGGCGTCGTGAGAGACGGTTTCGTGTGTCGTTTAGGCGTCTTAGGCACGTCGCGAGGGATGGCCTAGATGTGCCATGTAGGCTTTTTAGGTGCGTCTCGAGGGACGACTTGGTTGCGCCATGTAGGCGTCTTACGTGCGCCATGTAGACGTCTTAGGTGCGTCGCGAAGGGACGACTTGGTTGCGCCATGTATGCGTCTTACGTGTGCCATGTAGGCGTTTTAGATGTGCCATGTAGGCATGTTAAGCGTGCCATGTAGGCGTCTTAGGTGCGTCACGAGGGACGACTTGGTTGCGCCATGTAGGCGTCTTACGTGCGCCATGTAGGCGTCTTATGTGCGCCATGTAGGCGGCTTCAGTGCGCCATGTAGGCGGCTTTGGTGCGCCATGTAGGCGTCTTAGGTGCGTCGCGAGGGACGACTTCGTTGTGCCATGTAAGCGTCTTACGTGCGCCATGTAGGCGTCTTAGGTGCGCCATGTAGGCGTCTTTGGTGCGTCGTGAGGGACGGCTTTGGTGCGCCATGTAGGCGTCTTAGGTGCGCCATGTAGGCGGCTTGGGTGCGCCATGTAGGCGTCTTAGGTGCGCAATGTAGGCGTCTTGGTTGCGCCATGTATGCGTCTTACGTGTGCCATGTAAGCGTTTTAGATGTGCCATGTAGGCATGTTAAGCGTGCCATGTAGGCGTCTTAGGTGCGTCACGAGGGACGACTTGGTTGCGCCATGTAGGCGTCTTACGTGCGCCATGTAGGCGTCTTGTGTGCGCCACGTAGGCGGCTTCAGTGCGCCATGTAGGCGGCTTTGGTGCGCCATGTAGGTGTCTTATGTGCGTCGCGAGGGACGACTTCGTTGTGCCATGTAGGCGTCTTACATGCGCCATGTAGGCGTCTTAGGTGCGCCATGTAGGCGTCTTGGGTGCACCATGTAGGCGGCTTTCCTGCGCCATGTAAGCGTCTTAGGTGCGCCATGTAGGCGTCTTGGGTGGGCCATGTAGGCGTCTTTGGTGCGTCGCGAGGGACGGCTTTAGCCTGCATCTCTGGGATGTCTTATGGCGCGCCGCGGAGGCGTCTTAGCCTGCATCTCTGGGATGTCTTATGGCACGCCGCGGAGGCGTCTTTAGCCTGCATCTCTTGGATGTCTTATGGCGCGCCGCGGAGGCGTCTTCAGCCTGCATCTCTGGGATGTCTTATGGTGCGTCGCGGAGGCGTCTTCAGCCTGCATCTCTGGGATGTCTTATGGCGCGCCGCGGAGGCGTCTTCAGCCTGCATCTCTGGGATGTCTTATGGCGCGCCGCGGAGTCGTCTTCGGCCTGCATCTCTGGTGTTGGAATTGATCTAGGGTTTAAGAAAAAGTTTAACGCTTCGTTAAGCGGCGGAATTTTAAAAAATTTCTTTTTCAAGTAAAACAGTTTTTACTAACCTAGACAAAGTGCAAGCACATGTAAATAAAAACTAATATGAGCATAGAAGTTTACTAACCTTTGTAGACGCTTGAACGTTGAGAAGCTTTTGGAAAAAGGTTGCAACGTTCGTCTCCCCTCGCAGCACGTCTCTCTTCCTTCCTCGGCAACTCGAGCAACCACGAAAGTTTCTATCACTAAATCACTCGAGAGAAAAGGAATTAGTGTGTGGGCACTTTTAAACACTACGACTTAAGAACGAGTCTTGAAGTCGCAGAGCTAAACACTAGGTCGAATGAGGACCTAGGTGCCAAAACAAAAACGAAAAGAACTTAGAGAGAGAGAGAGGAGATGGGCGGCCACAAGGTCTAGAGAGAGAAGTTCTCAATCTCTAACTTATGTGGAAATGAATGAAATGAGAGAAATGAGGTGGGGTATTTATAGGAGAAGCATTACCTTCAAAAGGTAGTTTCCTTTTCTCTATAGAATATCAAATATTCATGAGAAAATATTATTTCCTCTTTTTCACACATCATGGGCGTCCAACATGCTTCATGGAAGCTTTGGATTTGTTTCCTCATTTGCTTCCTTCTCTCTTGGCCGAAAATCAACTTTCCTTCTAGAGGAAATTTGTTTCCTCTTTTTCTTTTGGCAAGTATCTTCATACATTAATGCACAAAATAATCTCTCTTTCACACTAAGGGCTGCACGAAATTTAGTTTCCCATTCTCTTGGGTTGGACGGCCAAAGGGCTTCTAGAAAGCCTTTCTAGATTTTTCTTTACTTGTTCATGACAACATAAGAAAAACCCATTGAGAATTTTCAAGTAAAATTCGATGAAATGAAATTAATCCACAAGGCCCAATGAACACATCATGGCCAAGTGATCTAGGCCATCATATGACCATGTCAAAAAATTTATTGACATTCATTTCATGCTATGTCCAAAAAGACAAATTTACCCTTTTGACAATTTTCGTAAAACTTGTCTCGTTCTTGTTTTGACTTAGCTTCTAGTTTAACTATTCCTACTCGATATGATTTGTGACAGTGACCTCATGGATCCAAATGAACAAAGCTTGAGCTAAACACTTGGACTCAAAAGTTCACAAACCTTTTCCAAGTTTAGCTTAATGTCAACTGACTCCACTAAAGAGTTGACACTGAAAATCTCTCGGTTCAAATGAATTTATTTTCTACTCAAGAATTCAACCAAATTATGATGAGTGGATCCACTGAATATTATCTATGTTTACCCTTCATGAATATCATCAGCTAGTCGGGATTTACAAAATTACCATTTTACCCTTCTAGCTGTTATTTCCTCAACTCCTTTGTCGCTTGTGAATAAGTTAGAAACAATGTATTGACGAGGAGCTAACAAGTCACATTGTTTCATCCAAAAGAGTCATGACTCAATTTGGACACTAGCCAGTTCATTTATTCACACTCCAAGGAACAAAGCATGAGGTGATATACATTGCATTTCAGGAATCTTGTACAGGAATTCCATATCTATGAGAACTTCACAAAGTTACTCATGACATTCTCACAACTTAGTACTTCACCAATAGGCCTTGTTCGGAATCACATAGTGAGTCCGAACTCTGACTTTCTCAAATGAGAATACGTAAGGTGTGAAATGGCATGTCTCATTTCAGGATTAAGGTAAGCACGATGCAATTCATACGTAGTGACTTCGAGACATAAGAGGTTAAATGGTTTGTTCTTATCTTGTCTCTAGAAGTGCACTGGTCAATTCAGTACCTTCGGAAGATACCTAGAAGAACTATAGAGTCTCCAACTCTCAATGCCCCATAACCACACATCATAGATTCTCATAACAATCGTACTGAGGTCAATAGTCCTTTGACCCTTAGATTGCGAATATATCGTTTTAAGCAAACTACGAAGAGTTTGTTCATGCAAATCTACATTTGTCTCTTCGTAAGTTGTTTAGTTTGTTTATGGACTAAAGACTAATGTTTTATCATAAAGCTTCAAACAGACACGGAAGAATGAATGAACGTTTCAACTTTTTATTAATGAATAAGCAATTACAAGCAAGAGTCTTCATGAGACTTTATTACATCAAATGTACAATATAAAGATTACAACTCTTCTTGTGGGCATCATTGACAACATCTGGGATGTCTTATGGCGCGCCACGAATGCGTCTTTTGTGAATGCTCGTTCCCTTTTATGTTCGGGTGTTTTGTTTTGGTGGAGCGTACTTTCTTGAGGATTTTGAGTGTACTTACCTTTGCCTATGTCACTAGCCCCCCGAGTTTTTGGGTTTATGAACGTTATCGAAAAACTTTGATAAAGCGGATTTTGAAAGAAAAACCTCGAACTTTATTAATATTGAAGAAATTTGAAATCCTAAAACATTGGCTCGTAGGCCTTATTGAATGTTGGAAAGCAAAGAAATAAAATGGGGGGAAGCGCTGGCTACTGGTAGTACTGTCTCAAGTGTTCCGCATTCCACAGGCGACGGATCAGTGTATCGTCCGTGTATTTGATGTAGTGCGTCTCGTCATGTATGATTTGGCAGACTTTGTGGGGTCCATCCCTGTTTGGGATGAGTACGTCGGCATCTTGCACTTGGGTGTCATGCAGATGTCTTCGTGGACTTCGCGGAGGACCTTGGTCGACTCGACGCTATCTCTTATTTTGGAGATCGTGTTAACCGTCTTTCTAGCGGTTTTTCCATCGATTCCTTGGATGTAGCATATTCTGGCTTGGGATTGATCTCCAGCCATGATGCCGGTTCCATCCTTGGTAGGAAACTTCACCAGTAGGTGGTATGTAGAAGTAATGACCCTTAGTCGGTTCAGCGTGGATCGACCAATGATGACATTATATGGCGACTCTTAATCAACCACTAGGAATGGGACCATGTGAACGACTTCAATGTCTCCGGGAGTTCCGAAGGTGACCGGCAGATCGATGATGCCTTCGGTCATGACTCTCTCCCCAGTGAACCCGAATAGAGGCGTTTGGGTCGGAGTTGGGCGTAGCCCCCCGAGCTTCATGCGCTCTAAGGTGGACTTGAAAACTATGTCGGCAGCACTGCCGTTGTCGATGAGAATTCTTTTCACCAAGTTATTAGCCACTTGGGCCTTGAGCACAATCGCGTCATTGTGTGGATGCACAACTCGCTTGGCCTCTTCATTGATGAAATACATCGTCTCGTGAGGCACGGACGGAGGTTCTTTATGCGTAAAGTTGACGTGCATAGCAACGTCTTCCTGAGCCACGGCCCTAAGGAATTTCTTCCGTTGTCAGGCCGAATCTCCATCTTGCGGACCCCCCAGTATGGTGGTCACAATGTTGAGTTGCGGATTGGCGTTGGCAGTAGCCGTGGTTTGGTGGGCATAAGCGGTTGTTCCTCTTCCCTTGCCAGACTCTGGTCTGTTTGTGGTGGGGCCCACAGCGCTGATCATGCGCAACACGAACTCTTTCAACTCACCCCGTTGGATCAATGCCTCGATCTGCCTTTTAAGACTATAGCATTCGGAGGTCAAGTGACCATATTCCTGATGGAACTCGCAATATTTAGATCGATCGCGAGTCGCAGGATCTTTGCTCATTGGAGCCGGGGGAGTGAATTTGTCACGTGCCAAAGCTAGGATTTGATCTGGCGTCGTGTTCAACGGCGTGAACGACGAGTAGCCCTTAAAGTCTTCCGCAAGTCGCGGCTTTTGGGGCATCAGAGGTCGTCTATTAGAAGTCTGACCCCCTCTGTTTCATCTTTTACGGGAGTTGCCTCACTCGTTGCTAGGCTCATTTCGGCGGTGAGGGCTTTGATTATCGCCCTTGCGGCCATCGAGGTAATCTTCGACTCCCATGAAGGTCTTGGCTCGAGCCATTAACTCGGCCATGTTAGAAGGGACACGGCCGACGATGGACTTAAGGAAGTCACTTGTGCGCAAGCCTTCAATGATGGCAGTGATTGCGTCTTTATCGTCAAAGCGGTCGACCTTATTTGATTCTTCAGTGAATCGGGCGAGGTATCTTATAAGAGACTCGCCATTCTCTTGCCTGATTGACCACAGGTACATCCTGGTCTTCTTTTGGACCATAGATGTAGCGAAGCGTGCTAGGAACATGTCATTCTGGTCTTTGAACGATCGGATGCTTCCTGGCCTTAAGTTCTTGTACCACTCGAAGCCGGGTCCGGCGAGGGTAAGACTAAAAGCTTGGCACATAGCACCAGGAGAGACACCCTGCATCGTCATCCAGGTTTCATAGTGCTGGATGTGGTAAACATGATCTGCTTTTCCATAAAATGGAGCAAGGTTCGGGAGTTTGAAGTTTCTCGTACATACCTCGGCCAATATCTGAGCCGTGAAAGGCGATGAATTCTCCTCGACGACCCCATAGGCACTTTCGCCTATTCCGTGTTCTCGGAGATCTCGTACTTCATTTCGAAGACTGTGGATCATAGTGATCACATCGAGACCGGTAGTCGGAGTAACTCCCTGTTCGGGAAGAGTTACCTGCCGCCTTTCATTAGACCCTTGACCCGTGCAGCGGTTCCCGTTAGTTGGGGCTGCTACGGGGATGTTTGACCGAGAGCTTAGTCGCTCTCTTAGGTCATCGCCACGCTTGTTGCGTTGGGCAGTAAGATGATCTCTAAGATCCGGGCTCGCTGCACGGAGGCGCATGCTTCGTCTAAGACGGCGCGCTCTTCGCGTGCCCTGACTTTTCGCAACATTCTCCCTTTGACCAAGTCGGTCATGGGCCGAACGTCGGGAGCTCCCTGCTTGGGAGGCCGCAGGTGCGTTTCCCGTCTTGGGTGAAGGATCCGAAGGACCGGCTTCATTCACAGCGGGGAGTTCCCCGTCCTTTGTGAGAGAAATCTCGATATCCTCCGAATCATCAGCACCCTCGTAATCTGAATCGCGGTCGCGACTTTCCTCATTGATGTTCTCGGGATCTCCATCGGGGATCACCGTGTTATGCGCGGGTTGCTTCGCAGCCACTCAACTGTGGTACCTCGCATTCTTCGCCTTTAGTTGGCGGATACTCTCCTACAACTCCATGATGCGGTTGTCCCTGCTATCAGGAGATGGAGATGGTGAGCGGGTCGGGCTTTCTTCATGGAGCGACTCTTCGTCACCACGCGCTCGGGAGCGCAAGAAGTACTTTTTGGTCCCAGTGATGTTATCGGGGTTGTTTACGCCCTCAGAACGTACAGGTGGTTGACTACTCATCTTTTCTCAAGTTCGAGAAAATTGAGTTTGTAGAAGAAAAGAAGAAGATGAACAGAAGGGAGAAGCGTACTCGACGAAGGAGACGGAGCGCGGAGGAGTCCTCGGCGACGTCTCAGAACTTCGGAGATCGCGAGCGCGAGAGAGAATGTTTGTTTTCTCTCTTTTGGAGACGTGGAAAACTCTAAGTCAAGAGTTCCTTGTTGTGACGGAGATTCCGGACGCGTAGGCGATTTCTAGTCGGAAATGCCGGACGCGTAGGTGATTTCTTGTCAAAAATGGTGGACGCGTCTAGGGTGCTAGACGCGTAGGCGATTTTCAGTCGAAAACCGTTAGAGTACTCGTGGGCTCAAGATTAATCGTTCGATCAAGAGAGGCGGCACTCGGGAGTCCCCGGAAAGCGCTTCAGAATCTCTGAGAACGAGAAATAGAGGAGAATCCACTTCACGCCAAGGATGGCATCCAGAGAAGCAGAGAGAAGTCTCAAGTTCCTTGAGAATGAATGGGATGACTTTCCCCTCAATGAGAGGAGGTATTTATAGGTGTTTGAGGGCCTTAGGAGGCTTCTTTTTCGTCTATGTGGGACTAGGGGGCGTTCACCCTTCAAGTGCAGGCGCACGGCACGTGCGGCGCATAATGCGTGGCGCGCGGGTCACCGGGCTTGTCCTGGCGCGGCGCGCGTTCTAGACGGCGTGGCGCGCGGCTTGCTGTGCATGGCTGGCCGGCGCGACGTGCTGCGCGCGCGGCGCATGGCCCGTCTCGTCGGACTCTTGTGGGCCTTAGGGATCTTCGGATATCACGCTTGTTATGCGAAATATGAAGGTTTCTACTTGACGAGAGTGACTCGATTCGAGGAGGACGACTCGATGCTCGACTCGAGGAGGACGACTCGAGGCTCGACTCGAGGATGACGACTCAAGGCTCGACTCGAGGAGAATTGCTCAACTCAAGGAGCGAAGCTCGACTTTGAGGAGCTGAGAGTTTGGCACGAGGACTTGCCAGTCGACTCGTGACGGAAGGCTTGCCGCTCTTCAGGACCTCCGGCCTGACCATCGGAGGCGCGTCTTCTAGGCGTTACGGGTTTTCCGAAAACGACCGACAACAATAGTCTTCTTGGCGTTCTGGGTTTCAGAGTGCCTGCATGAAACATATGGAAAATTGATATCTATTTTATTCGTGAGAAAGTTCAAGCAAAATCTCCTTACGTGTGACATGTTCCAATTGGCGACCAGATCGTGGATATGATGAATAAACTATCAAACTGCTTATTTCATAGACTGAGAAACAACATAGTAATCATACTTTTGGAGGAGCTCCATTCAATAGGTGTTAAGATTACAACATTAAACAACATACAATAGAAATAGTTGTTTCTTTTATTTTTAAATGTGCTATATGTTTATTCCGTGTGTCTTCTAGAAGCTGGCGATGTGGTCATGTTAGCATACTAACACAATTTTTTCAGTACATATCAAATCATACTGTTACTCGGAAAATATTTGAAGAGAGGATAATTACTTAGTTAAGGATGACAACAACGAAAACGAAGATTGAAAGCTTATATACAACCTTATCAGATTTTGTTTATATTAATTTTAATTATATTTGTCCGAATTTTATATTATTGTATTTAGTTTAAATTCTTTTATGGCTTTTTACCTTTTGTATTACATTATAAAACACTTATTATTTATTTCAATAAAAGAAAATACAAACAGATGTGTTAAGTCCCGTATGTTCCCTCTCCTCCCATTGGCAGAAAATTATTTTCATGTCTTCATTTTTGAGCTATTCGTGTATGTTTGTCGCGTCTACAAACAAACGTAATTTATCAAGTCTATTTTATTTGAAAAGTTACACGAACTATTCAACCTCAAATGTTGCATTCTAGCTGACGTTTCAATTTTTTTTATTAACTAGCCAAATCGATGATGTGGCTACTAATTTTGAATTTCTTTTACCAATTATTTTTTTCTGAATAAAATGATTTAGTTTTATATTAATTTAAAAATTAAATAAAATTCTATAATTAATATGCATTTATGCTGATTTACCTCAATAGCTGTCAATAAATGCTCTTTATTTGGTCTTCCTTATACATCACTCTCTCTCTCTCTCTCTCTGATTAAGAACGGTGTAATGATCCATCAACGAATAAGATTTCAAGCGTGGTGGTCCCGATCGAGTAGAACTTGAGGATATCTCCAGCCTCTTCATAAGCAAAGTGGGATCAATGTCCATGTCATCGTGCTTAACATCGAAGATCAATGCAACGGCGAAGAGGCTGAGATTCAAAGTTACATAGTTAGTTTCAGATTTATTGACTGGGTTTCAAGCAAATCAACAAGGAAAGAAGACAAATCGCATTAAGGTAAGTTTTTATTATTTTTCATTTTTTATTTTTAACAATAATGCATTTTCAATCCATTTTTGTTTTTACCTCTTGACGATTTTTAGGGGTTTTTCTTCCAGATTATAAAAAATTAATAATGAATATGTAGTTACTTTTGAGATTTTTTGGTTTATGGATCGTTATATGTTTTTTTTAGTACTGTTTGACAAAAAAAATGAACTTTTCATGTTTAGTGTGAATATCATGAGTTAAAAGTTTATTTGTTTTAATAAAAGTTTATTTATGTTAATAAAAGTTCATTTGTATTAATATCATTATATATATGTAATTTCGTTTATCTCTGTTTATTTCAGTTTATTTGTGTTTATTCGTTAATTCATGTTATTTCGTTCAATGTTAATTCGTTCATTCCGAGTGGCTGCTTCGGGCAGAGTCGGAGGCGGCGAAGTGAGGGAAGGTCTATGTCTTCGGTCGGAGAATCAGCGGCTCGAGACGGATGACAAGTTGACTGGGCGGTGAAGATCAACAATGAACATCTTGTAATAGTTTTAGAGAATTTTTTTTAGGGCAAACTAGAAACGTAGCCTTTTTGAAACGTGCTATTTAAGATCTAGCCCACGTTTGGTAAATTTTATAATCTAACTATTTACTAAAATTTACGACTATGAAATATCGAATATACCCTTGTGTGGTTTAAATGAGTGAAAATAAAACAGTAGTCAACGTTTGAGTCCTACTAATAAGAAAGTCAACACCTTATCAGACTCAATACACGCTTGGATTCAAATTTGAATATTTAAAAGAAAAATCATTAATGAATATAATATAAGAAACAAATTAAATATTGATTAAAATAAGTAACTTGTGAATCGTCAATAAATTTTCGTTAATTTTTATTTATGCGTTTAATAAATAAACGAAAATAAACCAAAATAAATAGACGATATATTCAGCCGACTTTTAAACAACGGATAAACATGTAAATTGTTAAATGACTAATAAAAGTCACGTCATCAATTGTGGCTATGTTTGAAACTTAGCTGAAACATTGGCTAGATTGTAATTTCCACGTTTCAAGTGGCTTAGTCCATATAATTTTTTTTTATCTATTAATGAAAGCGTTATTCATTGTAATGTTTTTCATTTATTTATTTTATTTTTATGAATTAATTTATATTTTTTAATCCTTCATTTTAATGAAGAGTATTTTTATCTGATCAAGTTGATTAATGTAGTTTATTGACTATTTTGTAAAATAAATGAAATATTGAATATTTTGATAAATTTATATTTTTGATTGATTTGTATAGTCTATTTTAGATACAAGCCAAAAAACGTAACTCAACTTGTCCTATTTTATTTATCGTGTATAAAAGATATAGGGAAAATACCTAAGGCTGATTGAATGCAAATCTGATTCTTGCCTATTTTGGAATTCTGTCGTTGTTCATTTCATATGTATATAGTGCCATTACCAAGAATGTCAAGGCTGCATGTTGGACCAGTGGACAAAATAATTGATCGATGCCAATAATGATAATAAGCACTGCTCCATTCCCTTACAAAATAGCATTCTTTTTGTGGTAGCTAGCTTGGTCTAGCGGTAATCTCACACTCACCTCGACGGAGAGATCATGGGTTCAAACCCACATGAGATGCAGAAATGCATGTCCCCTAAGATTTATTCTAATAAGTATGTAATATTGGCCAATAGTGCCACCTATTATGTAATCTTGGCCGATAGTGCCACATGCGCTTTGCACTGCTAATATATCATGTAATCTTGACCGATAGTGCATCAACTAAAAAAAATAGCATTCCTTTTTTTTTTTTTTCTTCAAAATTGCATTGTGTGTATGTGAGTGTCTGAGAGAGAGAGAGAGAGAGAGAGAGAGAGAGAGAGAGAGAGAGAGAGAGAGAGAGAGATCATAGCTAGCACTAAAGCTGGCCATATGGAACCTGGGAAATGGGATCCTCTGGTCCCGTCCCATATTTTGCGGGAAATGGGACTCTCGGGACCGTAAAAAATGGTACCGGGAAATCTCGGAACCATTTTCCACGGTACCGGGAATTCCCGGTACCATATTTCGCGGTTCCGGGATTCCCATATTTCCCATATTTATTTATTTTATTTTATTTTAATCATAAATACATTTAAAAATAAATAAAAATTCATATATTTTCAATTAAAAAAATACAATATAAAAAATACGGTACTAAACGGTGCTAAACGGGGATCCCGGTTCCGTCCCATTTCCCGGATGGTTCCGGGACAAAAGTCCCGGTACCATATTTTATAATATGAGTTTTTCCCATTTCCCACATGGTACCAATAATACGGGAAACGGGGTCCCGCGGGATCCCATGGCCACCTTTAGCTAGCACTACGACCTTGAGCCAAAAAAATAATAAGATAAATGAATACCGTCCGTTGAGATCCACGTTGATGACGAATATCGCTGATGTCATTTACCATTTTACCGATATTTTTTTATCTGTTGCATATGAATCAGACGTTTGGAATAAAAATAAAAGATGTTTTGTAGAAAAAAGGGAACCCAAATTATGGCCACAAGAATTAATGGTACTACAGTGGTACTACTAGAAGAAGAGAAGAGAAGAGAAGAGAAATAGAATCATCAAAATATAATATGGTTGGTTCTGCATAGAGAGCTATCAAGTGGTCCAAGAGTACCAAACAAACCCATGTGACATTCACGCCATGTCTGATCGAAGCACTCTCGAAGTCACGTGCCTAACCTGAACTATGTATGATTCTGTCAATATTAGCTAATTAATATCTAGATATATACTCTCGCATTCAACAATCTGTTCACAATTCTTTAATATGCATGTATTTGTTTGTATTTTTTTTAAAATGAATATGCTTGTACTTGTGAGCTTAAAAAAACGACCTAAATTCCATGCTATTCATTCTCTTTTTCAGAGGAACAAACAAATTGGCTTGAAAGTTGCTTTAACTTGGGCCGAAATAGTTGCATATTTTGGTACTATATATTCTCAAATATATTGCGTGTCAATATGGTTATTATGATCACCGAAAGTTTTAGGTTTACATATATACCACATTTCTCATTCTGCTCGATTTCTGGGGTGGACGATATATAAACCTAACCATCCGGCTTTAATGATTGGAGATTTTTTATTTTTTTTTTTATTTTATTTATTTTATTTTTTTACAAAGAAATACCTTGGAAACTTTTCAGTTTTCGATGTTTTGGAAACTTTCCCGATCTGGATGATTGCATTCGATCTCAACAAATTTCAGCCTTCCGATTATTTGATTTTTTTTATTTATATTATTTGTTTTCCCATTTGCATGTTATTTGTTTCCGTTTTTAGTTAGTCTTCTTTTTTTCATTTATGACTTGATTCTCTTTTTTAGTTAGCCTTCCGATATATAAAACTCTATATGTATGTTTTTTAGTTTAGACTGAATGAAAAAAATAGATCTTTTGATCAAATCTGTTTTTCCGGTTTTCTTATCATTCGAGTCTCATCAATACCTATAGTTGATTATTGTGGCATTTTTAATTTGGGTTGCAAAAGATCCCAAGAGCGGATCGTCAAGAGTTTGAATATTATATTTTGTGCTTAAATCTTTAATGTTATCGATGATATAATGTATTACGTATTATTAAAAAAAAAAAAAAAAAGGAATAAAAAAGGGCGGTGCCGTATTAGTTTCGAGAGAGTACGAAGAAATAAGAGTAAAGCATATGTGACATGGCTTTGGCACTCAGGCTTAACTTTCATAAAGCTTCAAGAATAATTTAGAATTTATAGCAAGATAAATATGAAATAGATATTTTATATTGTTGATAAAGAGGAAAGACAGAATTCTGAACCTCTCGGTACCTATACCTCCATGGCATCTCACATGCATTAATCACGTTGAAGAAGTAAATAAAAAAAGAAAAAACAAATATATAAAACAGGCCATACAAAATACACGCCTAGAGACTTCTTTATTCACGTTCCTCTCCACGCAAACCCATTTTCTGGTTTGTCATTAAAACACTAGAACATATTACAAAAATGATGATGCCTAATATTACGTTTGCCTAACCGATATGGATATAGATAAAAAAAAAAAACATGATTGTATATTAAAATTTTCAGATAGCCATTGTATTTAGTCAGAAAAAAAATATATTCTAAGGAAGATTTATTTTTCGGCTTTATCACGAAAAATATTCCGTGATCAAAATTACGTGCTTTTAATTGCATTAAGTATGATTTATAGGGGGCTCCGAACTAATTGGAATTTAAAGTCTTCAAATTATACTCCCAAATTGTGTTATATGTTACCCCCTATACATATCGTATCAGAAAAAATGTTCTCATATATGTGGTAGGAAGAGTGCAAACGCAAGTTGCGTGGTTATCTGAAAAAAAAAATTATATTTTTCTGATAAATTAATATTAATTTTTATCCTCTTGTTTTTCTTCAAGAATTATTGTCCTTTTTTCTGTTTCTCTTCTGAAGCTATACCATGTCAAAGAAAGAGATGAAAATGGTGGTGGTACATTTATTTAAGTCGCCACGTGTCACCAACATGAGCATGGCCTGGCCTTTTTTTTTTTTTTTTTTTACATCAAGTCAGAATATCAGATGACATTTTGTTTTCAACCAAAAACCAAAAATGGCATTCATTTCACAACTGTCTGGCTATAATGCAACATGGCCTCAGATATTTCTCAACCTAATGGCAATTTTAAACCATATATATTGCTATGTCCTCAAAAATCTTGCCAGCTCTTACAGAGAGTCTTAAATGGAATCCTATCCCGAACCAACCCCACGAATTGGGACCGCATTTAGATTTGATCCAGAAATAGCCGAACAAAAGACTCGTTTACTTCGTTGATTCACCTCTAACTTGCGGGTCAAGTAACCGTATCAGGGCATCGTTCTCAAAGCCTTGATCCAATCGATCTCGACCCTGAAATCACCGGGCCCGTTTCTGGAGCCGGGGACTCCACCCATTGCGTTCACCGAAATTGACATTCCAAGGACCCGAGAAGGGTTCATTTCAAGATCTGCATCGATCACATTCCCTCTCCAAGTCGGTAGATAGTTAGCCAGCGGAATCTAAAACCATAATCGAACAAGAACGGTATAGATAATCAACACCGTTAATAATCATGAATTACAATCCAGAAATTAAACCTCTCATAGAAAATCCGTGGGACTCGATAAATCGCTTTGTTAGCTCTTTCGTTATCTTCCTTTGTTTCTGAATTCCAATTATTTTAATTGAGATTGGTCTGGCGCTATTTAGTTTGTACTTTGCTTTAGCCTATCTAAACTATTCTTGATTATTTTTATTCGAGTTTCTTTACCAAAGAAAAGATCATGTACTACTATCGGAAAAACTCACGTCGACACTCAAATTATCCGAAACTAGCCTCGAGCTGAGCACGAACTTTTACCTTCTTGATATACCAGTTGTCTTTGGGCACGTAAACAAAAGACTGCCATGAATTATCTTCCATTTGTCCAGGCGAATTCACCCAATTTTCAGTGTAAATCTGCAACAGCACAAACAAACAAAACACAACAAAACAAACGCAATGTTACTACCTTTGATAGAGGAAAGTAAAGAATCTGAATCAGAGTTTCCCCGATCGAACACGCACTGTAGAAATATAGGATCTTCCGTCTCCTTTAATCTTCATCGCGATCGTATCGAACGGCTCCAAATCAATAAAGTCATTAAACTGCCAACAGTAATTAAAAAAAAAGTAAAGAAAAAACTACACAGAGCAAATAAAAATAAGCTAAGCTCATAGTTCCTAAGATCAATGATTTCACCTTCTTTGATCTCATACCACAGAACCCACCCCGAGAAACGTTCCACTTCGTACCCCCAACGACATCCAACGAAAGGTCGCCAGAGAAAACCCCTGCCAAAGACAATCACCATAGATTCTAAATCACCAAGAAAATAAGTAAATTGTATATAGAAAAAAATAAAATAAAATAAAAACCTGTTCCAGATTCAGGGATCTCCAGAGACGCAGAGGAAAGCCCTGCAATGATTAATTAGAAATCTGCGCACATTTTGATTACTTTTTGACGGTGTAACACAAATTGGGGGTTTTCATACGCTAAAGAAATGAACAGAGACAATAAGTACCTCCGAATTCTGAGTCGGAATACAAGTGCCAATTTTTTATCTCGTCTTGGGATTTGAAGCTGAATATGGTTTTCTCCGACGGTGGAATCAGATCCTCGGCGCTCCACGTCAACGCTTCGGCAACACCATGGCACCAAATTGAATCACATCGAAATGCAAAAATGCAGATTGAAACTGAACACTGAATTTACCTTTCTTTGTCGCACTCAATGAAGCTTGCCATATTGCTCGAAATCTCGACATAGTCTCTGTTCGTGCTTGTTTTGGTCTTCTTCTTCTTTGACAGTAAACAAACTGAAAATAGACTATACACATCAAGAACTATCAATATTTACAACTTAAAAAATGCTATTTTTACACACTACTTTTTTAAAGAAAAATACAAAAAAGAACTACCATTTTATTTATATTTAAGGTGCAAATAATCTTGATGTACATACAACTAAAAATAAGGGGAATATAACAAAAACGGTGTTTTTAAGGTGCAACATTTCTAAAATAGCGGCAATTATAAACTTTCTATAACTTAATTTTTTCAAAAGCTAAATAGTTATTCTCTTATAAATAAAACGGGAATTAGGCCAATAGCCCAATATATCGCCCTCATGTAATAAGTACCTCAAGTTTCATTTCACTTAAAGAATAGCTCACCATCCCCGCAGTAAATTGATAAACTAAAGAGTAAATTAAATTTACTTTTTAGTTAATTAACTTAATGCAGATCTTGTGGACTATTTTTTTAATAAAATGAAACTTTGAATAGAATCTTAAAAGATCTAAAGGAATGATTAGTTATAACAAATTCCTCTAAATAAAATTATAAACAATAATAAAATGAAATAGAGCCCAAAACACTAAACAAATTAAATTAACTGTAAAAATTACGAAAAATAACTATTTACAATTTTAAAATACTATTATTTTGCAATAAAAATTTAAATATGTGATGTAGCGGGAGGTGGGCTGAAAAATAAAAACAAATGTAAAAGAAAGGGGATAAATCTATAGATCTGTTGATTCGCTCGCGAATGCCGGATTATAGCTTCCCAGACTTATTGACTCAAGAAATACTAAGAATTAGGCATCTAAAACTCGTCGATTCAAATGAATGGAGTTACCACATAAAATAACAAGTCTCAACCACAATTTCAAACACAGAATCAACCCAAGAACATCCAATCACGGCCATAAATTAAAACCCCCCAAATTTCAAAATTAAGAACCCTAATTCACCATTTTCGTCCAAAAATTCAAGAAATAAATCCAAATGACAATTTCAATTCATAAATCCGAGTTCTAAACGTCACAATCAAGCTCAATCAACCAATATAACACTTAATCTCGTGAAAATTCCTTTAGAAATCGAAAATCCCCAAATTGTCACGAGTAACCCTAGATCTCAAAAATTAATCTCGGATTTAAGTGATTCTCACCTAATCTTCGTGAGATTCAGCCTCCGTGGAACTCTCTCTCTTTACCGGAGACTCTTCCTCGGGCGGCGGCCACGGCGAGCTCGCGGCGACTTCTTCTTCTCGGCGGGCGCGGTGGCTCGGGTTGGAGCTGATGGCCGAGCGTGAGGTGCTGAAGAAGAAGAATGAAGAAGAAGATGAGGAAGAAGATGGTGGTGGTCGGGATGATAATGAGGAATGATTCTTGTTGCTGAAGTTTTTTTTTTTTTCTTCTGTTTTGTGCAGGTGTCGCACGCGGCAAAGGAAGGAGAAGAAGAATCGGGAGAGAAGAAAAGGAAAGAAGGAAAGGAAAAATGAGGCAAAATAAATAAATAAAAAATAATTTTATATGGAAATGAAAATCCCATAATTGCTCATTAAATTCTCCAGTTTCATCACCGACCTAGTTTGACCCCGAACTCCAACTTTTCATTTCAATTGAGCCCGAAAAACATAAAAACCACGTCCTTGTCACAAAATTTTGTGACAAAACCGTAACCGATCGAACTTTTAATTAAAAGATTCAAACCGAGAATTTTCTCATTCGTTCTCGATTAATTCAAATATATTTAAGGTTTTTCGGAAATAATTCTCGTCATTGAGAATTTATTTTCTTAAATTAAATTCCGGAATATCTCATCGGAAAATAATTTATTATTCACGACGAACTCGATAAATCCTCTATTTTATTACGAGATTTCTCCTTACCTTAATATATTTCAAATCCAAAAATACTGTAAATACTACTTAGAAAATTAATTTACATAATTTTTCCGTCCTTTGATTAACTTAATTTACAAGATTAATCTTGAAATTTTGATTCGCTACATTCTCCGATAAGGGTCGAAGAGCCACTGAGTTGCTGGAACTAGTACATTCTGATGTATGTGGTCCGCTCAGTCAATAGGCACATGGAGGATACAAATACTTCGTTACATTCACCGATGATTACTCACGATATGAGTTTGTCTATTTGCTCAAACACAAATCCGAGACCTTTAACGTATTTAAGGTCTTTAGGGCTTTAGTGGAAAAGCAAACTGGAAAAGTGATCAAAACCCTTCGATCTGATCGAGGTGGTGAGTATATGTCTGGAGATTTCGATGACTTTCTTAATGAAGAAGGTATCGCTTCTCAGCTTACCGCACCTGGCACACCTCAACAAAACGGAGTGTCAGAGAGAAGAAACCGAACTCTTATGGAGATGGTTAGATCAATGATGAGTTACTCATCACTCCATCTTTCCTTTTGGGGATATGCCCTCGAAACAGTCGCATACATTCTGAACCAAGTTCCGTCTAAAACGGTTCCTGGTACTCCTTATGAACGATGGACTGGCCGTAAAGTAAATCTTGGCCGCATCAAAATTTTGGGTTGCCCTGCACATGTGCTGAGGCAAAAGACTAGCAAGTTGGTTAGTAGGTCAGAATTGTGTCTGTTCATTGGATATCCGAAGGAAACCAAAGGTTTTACTTTGTATAGTCCCGAGGACAATAAGACTTTCGTTAGCACGAATGCTCGTTTCCTTGAGGATGACTTTATGAAAGATGTAAAACCTAGAAGCAAAATTGTACTTGAAGAAAAGTTGGGTGAGGAAGTTTCTACCTCATCTGTAAGAACTGTTCTTACCCCAACTGAAACACAACCTAACTCTTCAGAATCTCGTCAAGTAGTACTTCGACGTAGTGGGAGGGCTTCTCAAAAGCCTGACAAGTACATGTCTTATGGAGATACTCTCGTAGCCGTCTCCGACATGGATGACCATGTTTCCTATAGCCACGCGATGGTTTGTTTTGAATCAAACCCTTGGTTTGACGTCATGAAAGTTGAAATGCACTTGATGTATGTCAACAAAGTCTGGAAACTTGTAGACCTTCCCGAAGGATTAAACCCACCCCTTTAATCTTCATCGCGATCGTATCGAACGGCTCCAAATCAATAAAGTCATTAAACTGCCAACAGTAATTAAAAAAAAAGTAAAAGAAAAAACTACACAGAGCAAATCAAAATAAGCTAAGCTCATAGTTCCTAAATTAATGATTTCACCTTCTTTGATCTCATACCACAGAACCCACCCCGAGAAACGTTCCACTTCGTACCCCCAACGACATCCAGCGAAAGGTCGCCAGAGAAAACCCCTGCCAAAGACAATCACCATAGATTCTAAATCACCAAGAAAATAAGTAAATTGTATATAGAAAAAAATAAAACAAAATAAAAACCTGTTCCAGATTCAGGGATCTCCAGAGACGCAGAGGAAAGCCCTGCAATGATTAATTAGAAATCTGCGCACATTTTGATTACTTTTTGACGGTGTAACACAAATTGGGGTTTTCGTACGCTAAAGAAATGAACAGAGACAATGAGTACCTCCGAATTCTGAGTCGGAATACAAGTGCCAATTTTTTATCTCGTCTGGGGATTTGAAGCTGAATATGGTTTTCTCCGACGGTGGAATCAGGTCCTCGGCGCTCCACGTCAGCGCTTCGGCAACACCATGGCACCAAATTGAATCACATCGAAGTGCAAAAATGCAGATTGAAACTGAACACTGAATTTACCTTTCTTTGTCGCACTCAATGAAGCTTGCCATATTGTTCGAAATCTCGACATAGTCTCCTTTCGCGCTTGTTTTGGTCTTCTTCTTCTTTGCACATGAAACAGTAGCTGTGTTTACGATTTCTTTTCTGGGGCTTGACAACGCGATAGGTGTAAATTGTCGTCTCTGTATGATTTGTCGTTTTTGTGAAACGTTGTACGACCGTCGTTTTCGCGGAATCAATCTATCATATTGATACTTGTGTTATTTAGGGGCTTGGACTGAGAGGCCTTCTGTAGGCTTTCGTTTTTAGCTTTTATGCTTTGGGTAAATATAACATACCGTATATGAGTGAACTATTTTTTTGCTCAAGAAGGGTAAACTATTTTAATTTTTTTTTAAATAGCATTTTTTTACAATTAATTTTTTTATAAATAAATTTGTAAACAATAAATAAATATAAGTAGAGTGAAAAACAGTAAGCAAACTGAAAAAAATACTATAAACGTCAAGAACTATCAATATTTACAACTTAAAGAATGCTATTTTTGCACACTATTTTCTAAGGAAAAATACAAAAAGTAACTACCATTTTATTTATATTTAAGGTGCAAATAATCTTGATGCACATAAAATTAAAAATAAGGGGAATATAACGAAAATAGCGTTTTTAAGGTGCAACATTTCTAAAATAGCGTTAATTATAAACTCTTTATAAATTAATTTCTTATAAATAATTATTTTCATATAAATAAAATGGAAATTAGGCCAATAGCCCAATATCTCGCCCTCATTTAATAAGTACCCCCAAGTTTCATTTCACTAAAAGAATAGATCACCAGGCCCGCAGTAAATTAATTAACTAAAGAGTAAATTAGATATACTTTTTAGTTAATTAATTTACTACAGACTTTGTGGACTATTTTTTAATGAAATGAAACTTTGGATAAAATCTTAAAAAAGCTAAGAGAATGATTAATTGTAACAAATTTCTGTTAATAAAATTGTAAACAGTAAATGAAATGAAATAGAGCCCAAAACACTAAACAAATTAAATTAACTGTATAAATTACGAAAATAACTATTTACCATTTTAAAATACTATTCTTTGCAATAAAAATTTAAATATGTGATGTAAAATAAAGGGGATAAATGTATAGGTCTGTTGATTCGCTCGCAAATGCCGGATTATAGTTTCTAAAACTTATTGACTCAAGGAATACTAAGAATTATGCATCTAAAACTCGTCGATTCAAATGAATGTATAGTTTCGGAAGAATTGAGAGAACATTCTCAAAAGATTTTTTTTTCATTCCATCATAATCTTTCTAATAAAAAATAGGTTCTCTTGATATATAGTGCATCAAGAGACCTTTCACAACCCAAACAACAGAATTAAACAGAAAATAAATGCCATTAACACACATCAACATAAAAAAATAAAGGCCAGTAACACACATAATTAAAACAACAAAACTAAAATAATCAAAACTGATAGAAAATATAAAACGTCATTTTGAAGTCCAATGCGTCTGAACTTTTTTATGTCGTTTCCAATAAAAAAAAATAAAAACTATTTCAGTGTCTATTTCTGCACGAGAATGCTAAGTTTCCCAAAATTATAATCCAGTTTGCCATGCATCATTCTCCTTGCGTTTGACAGAATTGCTTCTCGAATTCGACGTATCTTCAAATGGTGTGGATAAATGATAATCTTTTTAGCCAATTGTAGATAACAAAACTCCAGCCCTCCATTGAAATAAATAAATCCACAAATATGTTATGGGTCTGGTTTGATTGATCACCAGAGGAAGAGCTATCTCCGGGTCTTCTTCTTCTTCTTCTTTATCATCATCACCGAATATTGGGTCACCTAATGGCTCAAAGAAACATTCTTCATCTTCTTCGCCATCAATCTTGAACACGTGTGATATAGGGTCGTCCTCAACGAATCCAACAAAACTCTACATGATTCACGATCCTCTTCAACTCTGATACCAACTGATGCAGCAAAAGATACGAGGATCAAATAACTGATCTAAGAACTGAAATAAAAGTACCGCATAGTCGAACTTGATCGTTGATTCGAGAAAGAAGACCTGATCAAGAATCTTCTTTCGCCTACTAATTCGCGCACAAATTCTAGACTCGAGGCATCCAATCACCATTGATTCGTGCACAAATGCCGATTTTCGGACATCAACTCGGAACTTGCTCATGACGCTCGGATTTGGGGGAAATTCTCAATTTTTAATTTTTTTTAATTCATCAACATCATAATCTTTCCAATACAAAACAAGTTCTCTTAATTTATAGTGCATCAAGAGACCTTTCACAACCCAAACAAATTAAATAGAAAATAAAGGCCCTTGACACAGTAAATAAAGGTCGCATTAACACACATAATTAAAACAACAAAACTAAAATAATCAAAACTGACAGAAAACATAAAACGTCATCTTGAAGTCCAAAACATCTGAATTTGACTTGAATCACTTAACCCCAATGCATAGCACCGATCCTTTTTATTATGTCGTTTCCAATAAAAAAAAAACACTACTTTTGCGTCCATTTTTGTTTCGGCAATTTCAAGTTTTCAAAAACTATAATCCAGTTTGCCATGCATCAAAATGCTATTCTTATAATAAAGAACCAAAGAAAAATCTACTAGGAATTACCACAAAATTAAGTTGAGATTATGTGCTAGACTATTTAAATAGGTTCTAAAAAATAGTTGTCCTCATTTTTACTATTATGACTTTTTTTAAGTTGGTCATATTTAGGTAATAATATTTACTAACAACTCTTGTTTTTTTTTTCTTCCAAACATCTTCAATATCTCATGATCTCGAAGACTTATGGTGTTGTACGTCCATAAAGGAAAGTTCGAAGGCTCACAAGTGAGTTGCAAGACATGTGAAGATATAAGCCGTGGAGGTTCTTGCATATAATAACCTCCTTTACATGCCGGCCTAAATCAGTTGGCCATGACAAACGTCTTATTAGGACTTCAAACGTAAGAAGTTATTAGTTCAGGTTTACGAAAAAAAAATTGTATGAATTCTAATGGCAACATAAGTACATATTGTTTTCATATGGATCGGATTTACTACCTAAATTTTTTTTACGAGAAAACTACCTATTCTTTTGTTTTAGTGTTACCGTTGCTACCTAATCTAATTGTATGGTCCAGATTTAGCATTTATAAAAAACAAGTTATGTTGTTATTATTTTGTAATTAAGTTGTAAAAAAAAGAGAAATTAAATAGAATGAAAAAAAAAATAAAAATGAATTAAAACAAAGAGATTAACCGTGCCAAAAGGAAATTAGAAATTAAAAAACTCTAGATCCCATAATGTCGGCGATGGACGAAGAGTCACAACCAGTTGACGATGAAGATGTCGAGCTTGAAGAGGAAGAGTATCACGACTATGGAGAGCACAAAGCTGATATGCGGAACACGAATCACCGTAAAAAATGGTGGACCGCTATCAACGAGTCTGTAACGGTGTCAGAGGTGAGATTGAAGACTCTGATGGGCATAGGGATAAGAGTGACCTTGAAAGCTTACAAAGCGACGACAACGATAGTCAGACGAGGAAGACTTCAACCCGATAAGAAATCTGGAAAATTTCAAGTTCACACTAGATATAGAATTTCTCACAATTGGCCATCTGAGGAAGATTCTGAGTTAGGAGTTCATAAAAGCCGATAGGGAATTTCAATATTGTTTTAACGACCAGAATCGAATCAGAGCCAAATGTCGAGGGACGGGGTGCAAATGAGTTCTGTATGCCAAGGTTCTAAATTCAGACAAGAAGGAGGTGAGTATTAATACTCTATTTGATAAGCACGAGTGTGGGATTGTCTTCAATAACAAGCATGTTACAAGTACGTGACATGTCAATCACTTCTTGGACCACTTCAGACTCAACCCGAATTTGGTCTATCAAAACTTTAAGGAATTAAATTCTGCAGCAAAGTTCTGCGATGTGCCCAAGAATGTGTTCTATAAAGCAAAGAAGGCAGCAAGAGACGCTTTAGGTCAAGAACAGAGTCATTTGTGGTTGATTTGAGGTCAAGAACTTGAACATCCCGATCTTTTTAGCTTAATGGCATACCATGCCCACATGCATTGCCGTGTATATGGTCATCAAGTTTGGAAAAAAATGGACTACATCAATGATTGGTATAAGAAAGATGCGTATGTGACAGCATACAACGTCGTGATTCAACCAGTGACCAGTCCCAATAAATGGTCGGATCCTGGCCTCAACCCCATTGAACCACCACCAGAAATTTCACTGCCAGGTGAACCAAAGAAGAAAAAAATAAAAGTCAAGACGAACCACCTCCAGAATCTAGTCCACCTCCTCCTTCAGAACACTCTAGGAAAGGCCAAGTGAATCATTGCAGCAGGTGTGGCCAAACTGGGCATTCACACTGCACTTGACAGAATCTAGTTTATGAACAGGGTTGTTTCTGTTTTATGTGGATTAATGGTGGTATTATTGAATTGTCTAATTAAGTTTATAACCAACTTATATGACAGGTACACAAGGAAGAAAGAGAGCACAATCAAAGAAAGATAACGTCACCGTCGAGTGTGAAAAGAAGGGATCGGAGGAACAAACAGAAAGCAAGGGCAAAAGAGTCGTAGCCAAGCTCTTCACAGCCTAGTTAATGTTGCAAAACAACTTAGTTTAGGCCTTTGTTTTGCAACTACATTCAGAACAGTTTAGGCCTATTTTTTGTGGCCTTTATGTAGATGTTAAGGCCTCTTTTTGGTACAATTTCTGTGGTTGTTAATGTCAATATCTTGGCCTGTTTTTGGTACACAGTTTGTGGCTGTTAATGCCTATTATGAACATGATTATAAATTTTAATGGCATGTCTGATTTTGATACAATTATTAGACTAAAATATCATAACCTTTTTCTAATTGCAAAACAAGAAATCTAAGCTTTTCTGAGTACGACACAAGCACATACAAATCACCAAAACACTAGTTCAAACAACGATACATGATACCAAAACACATACAGATACCATCACACATACTATCCTAGTTCCAACTGATTTCCGTGTTGTTCTTGCAGTAGATGCTTTTTCAGCGTTCCATTTGATTTCCATGATGTTTGAAGCTTGGCCTTCTCGAATTCTAAATGATTTATATGTCTTAGTAGACCTGGAATTACTTGCTTTGACTGGTCGCACATTTCAGTGTCAATCCAAACAAAGCTATTGAACCCACCTTCTGTCTATTCACGAACAAAGGAAACCATGCAAACAAATCGACCACCTTCACTGTCAATCCACAACCACAATAGCATCATCGACCAGACCAAATGATTTCGAAAAAAAACATACCCTTTTCTCGTAACAGCTACCAAATCTCCTGCCGAGGTTCAAGTTAGTCCATGACGCCCTCTCAACCAATGGAATGCCACACTTGCAAGTCTCTTCATCTTTTGACTGAGAAATTGATTTCATGAGAAGTTGGTCTCCTCGCCTCTGCAAGTCTCGTGGTCGACTCGATGCGCAATTCCAACTTCTGCAACTACTATCGAACGACGACGGAGATTTTTGTTCTCCCATTATCGCGACGAAGACGATGAACCAGAAGAAAAGAAAAAGCTAGGGATTTCGAAAATAACCGTATCTATTTATTTCTTTTCCTTCTATTTATTTTCTGTTTTAAAATTGAATAATTCAAAAGATAATATTTTTTTTTCTCATTTATAAGCATTTGTTGTTTAAAAATTGACCCAGTACTTATTCTCAGATTGTTACACGTTTTCATTCTGTTAAACTTAACAATGCATGTAGCAACGGTAACACTAAAACAAGAGAATATGTAATTTTCCCGTAAAAAAAAAGGATTAAGTAGTAAACCCGATCCAAACGAAAACGATATGTATTTATGCCGCCATTTCGTCGGTAATAAATTAAGTAGTCTACATGAGTGGTGACTGTCTCACTATTGATTTTTCCTATTAAGGATTTTTGGCCACTTAAATGATATGATATGATTGTGCTCGTCTATTTGTGATAATCTACGATTATTGTGTGAACTGTTTTATCAGTGTGCTGTTTGAACAAGTCTATTCACTAACTCGTGCCTTTTTTTTTTTTTTTAATCGAACTAACTCATCCCTTTTCAAATTATATAAGAATGTGTCAATACTTTTACCTATTTGGGGGACCATATCTCAGAAACTAGCAAGGATTATATAAGAATGTGTAAATACTTTCACCTATACAAGACTTGAGTAACAAATACGAAATGACGGTCAAGGAAGAACACAAAAATCCATTTAGATCTTTGAGGTCATGAGTAGAGGAAATTCATTGTACCCTAAAGACTATACCACAATCTAGATGAATCTCGCTCAACTTCCACACGATCATGAAATAATAGAATTAAGATCATATTTTGCAATGAAACTGGACCTACAAAGTCCTCACAGACTTTTTAATAAATGCGAAAAAGCCCGAAAAATTATATTATTGATAGTAAATGACATATAATACACAACAATACCTTATTTTTTTTCAAAAAAAAAAAATATGCGACAGATCTAACAAATGTGTTTTGAGAATTCCTCTGGGAGCAAAGGACATTGAAGAGTTGAATATGGTCAATGAAGCCAAAAAAGCTTTCAGGGAAATTGGTTGATCCAGCTAAGTACTTTTGCAACATTTGATACACATCATGTAGTTCCAAATGTTTATGTGACAAGTTTTGTCACATTCATCACAAATTGATTCTCTGTTTTCTGTTTCCTTACTTTATATTCCATGCGTGATTGGATTTAAGTCACTTTAGTAATGATTATGATTATCTTATCTACGAGGATATATGGGGTAGTATGATTTAAGAGTAAATGCTAATGAAAAATTATTTACTTCTTGAATAAACCTCCACGCCGTTATAAAAACAAAATTATTTTTTGCTTTAGCTCATACAAACGCAAACGTACACAATAATAGTCATCTAGATGTTAAATTTTCTAGAAGGGTGGAATAATGGTTATAATTCGCGGGTTACGAGTGTCATTTTTAAATTTAGTCGTAGACAACAAAAAAAAAAAAAGAAAAAAAAAGGACTACGTTTCTACTCTCATTGTACTAATGTATACATTCATTGCATATGTAATAACAAACAAGTGGACATGGTGGTACACGACCAAAGCTTAACAAATTGAATAGAAACAATGGCATAACTCTTGGAATTATATAGAAATAGTGTTTCAAGTTTCAACACTTGGACTATGCTTGGACACCAATCTCAATTATGTGCTGTATTCAACCTATTTTTTTCTTTAATTTTTCAAGATATATTCATGACTTTTAGAAGGAACACATGACCATGGGGACGAAAAGTACAAAAGCAAAACCACGTCTTAGCTGTAAAATGAACTATATAGGATCACGTTCTATTCCTGCTACATTAGAAACTGGTTGACATGTATCGATAGATTATATGACCTAAAAAGTGGTTGCAAATTTCGCCTCCTTGTATGTACATATTGAGATTTTTTCTTTTTCTTAATTTGCTACATTGTACTTGTTTAACATTGTCATCACAATTGCTTAAATTTATTAGATAATTGTGAGAACGTAATGCATGCAAAATAATAAATTATCACATAAATTGATAATCTAGTTCGACTAATGATGCCTACATCTAGAAAGCGTTTGCCCAGGTCGAAAAAATATATGAGTGTGTGAGCGAGCTCCGTATAACTCTAGGTTAAAAAAAAAAAAAAAAACTCATAAGAATGAGATTTTACGCGTCCAAATTTCGATTCAAATTAGGAGTTAACTGGGGTTAAATCGTAGCAAAAAACTGTTTCAATAATTAATGCTACAAATTTGTGGAAAAAGCTGATCAATAGACCGACTACAACATATAACATTCTGTTAGCTATCAATTATCTTATTAGGTAACCTAGCCAATAGATATGTAACAACATACTTAATATGCCATCAATACCCTTAACATATCTCCGTAAAACAAAATACAGTGCATTCATGTCATGTTCACGGTAAGCGTCAAAATATTATTTTTTTAAAACTGCCTCCATTGTATGTATTAGTATTAAATATGTATTATATTTACAAAAGACATTAACAAACTAAGTACACATTCTCAAACTATATTGTAATACTGGCATCTCCAAGACGAGAATGTTATGTTCAGCACGAAGCTTGTAAGAGCTATAGGGGCTATAGCCCTCCCTCAATTTTTTTGCCCATTTTTAAATTATTATATATTTTTTTACTCTAAAAATTTATAAATCAATCCTTCTGATTTTTTTTCTTTCCGCATATTAGCCACCTTAACTTGAATTACTGAGTTCGTCTCTGGTTATGCTGTTTGTACGTGTCATTTATGTTAGTGCAACAAATTTTACATTATTAATTTTTTATATTTTGCATCAGTTTGTGTTTATCATGTAAATACTATAATCTTTTAGGCAGTACATTTTCCAAGATATTCATTTGCTTGGTATCTCTATAGATATAAACGATATATTGTGTGTATATATGTATCTCATTGTCATATCCTGTCGTTGTTGGTATTTCAATCATTGACTCGTGGTAGTACATGAGATGAAAAATTAATAATTTTCTTTTCTTCACGTTTGTTTTACGTCATGTTTTCTTGTAAAGCATATAATAGTGTTCTTTCTTTGGCATTCAATAGCTTGTAAATATGTATTATAGAAGGTGCTAAAATATTATAATAAATATTAATTTAACTTGAATTCAAATCTCTTACGTACGTATTATTTAATGGTAAAAAAAGCACATAGATTATGGCATGTTTGTTCTTACTCCAGTAGCCTCTCGTTAAGTTCGTGTTTTCCTGCTAATGAGACACTAATTAATCTGCACTTTTTTTAATATCTACTTTCAGTTACATATTACTAAATATGCATAGAATACTTCGTATCAACATATAATCCGGCTGGTTAATTTAGAGTGATGATTAATTATACTAAATAAAGTTTCCTTTCAAAACAAGCAAGCTATGTATATACTAAATTAGTGGAGGCCTTGGTTGGCATGGATAAGATTTGCCTGACGATTTTGGCCAGGTTTGTTAGACAGTGTATATTATATAATCCTCTTGTAACAGTTTTTTAAAAAACATTTTAATAATATATTCTTTCCTGCCAAGTATATAATTAATGATCTTGTGGAATACTCAATTTTTTTTTCTTGGTAAGAAGACCGTCCCCTAACTACTTGATTAACAAGAACATGATTGCTAAGATATATAGTAATATATCATATAATAAAAACTACTGTCGTTTAGTGCTTGGTTGGTATAAAGCATAGAGCCAAACTACCTAATCAATTAGATTTTTAAACAAAGAATTTACATATAACTTTATGCGAAAATCAGTCAAAGCCTATGCATCAGTTTATTCTATATACTTTGTCCACAGCTAATTTTATCATATTAAAATATCACTAAAGTATATGTGATTATATTGATATAATATATGTCTATTTGGTCGTCCCTTCCAATGAATAAAACAGGTATAACGACACCTTTTTTTTAGTATATATATGAAATCTACAATTAGGCCATATTGACTATATCATAGTTTATGTAAATAAAAAGGGATTGAAAAAATATATAGCAAGAAAGTCATATATACATCACACTGGCATGGCCTTCACAGGTATATGTTAATCATGTCTTTTTTGTGCCAACCATCTTTTATAAAAGAGAAAAAGAAATACTATGTTTGTGCGGTTTGGTAGTTTCATAGAGTTGTCATGGAAGATATGATTAATAATATCCTTTATAAAATAATGGTTTAGGAGGATTTCAATTCGTTCTCTTAGAAAAAGAATACAGAATTTCAATAAGAAATTGTCAATACACATACACGTCACACAAGCAAAATTTATCCCAGTTATTTATGAAGTGATTGTAATTGTATAAAGTGCGTTCTTTTAGGTTCAAATCCGTTGTTAATAATGAGCAAAATGTTTGTATTTACACTGCGCTCTTTCAGATGCAAGTCTGTGGGTACGTAGTCTTTGAGAGGTGTATTTATAAATACATATTAAACAAAAAATTAAAAAAATAGTCAACTTAAACCTTTGATATTATTAAATAACCAAGGTTTGATAAATATAAGGTAAATAGCCATAAATGATGACGTGACTTAATATGACAGTGACTATTTACTTAATATTTATGTTTATAAATAAATAAAATTGGTTATTTACCTAATATTTATCAAATCTTGATTATTTAGCAATTTCACCAAACATTTAAATTGGTTATTTTACTAAATTATCCTATATTAAAACGCATGGTCCGATGCAATGTACTGCACAAATAAATATGAAAACGACTCACCTATATATATTCGCACATTAATATCAAAGAGCAATAAAATTATGTGATGCAGAACTTAGTAATTAATATTTTACTGCTACAGTTACCCAGCTGCCAATAGCAGCAGCAAGGTTGAATTGCAACTCTTCAATATTTTTTTTGTATGCCTGATTCGTATAATTTCAGGTCGATGGATTTATTTATTAAAAAAAATTACTGCAAAAAAATTTCCCAAAACAAAATAAAAATTGGCATTTACATTGCTTCAAAACAACCAGTATATAAATCTTAAAAATGAGACAAACAATTCTCAAGCCTCAAACAACAAGATCAATTGTTATAAAAATAGCCGGAGAAAGAGAAAGCAGCAGAATGGTAAAATAAAAATTGACAGGTACGTAAAATAGCTCTATAACATCAAATTAATGACTCAATTTCCTACAAACAAACAACCCTAATTAATCGCACATTCAATTAATAGCAGTAATAACAATGAACACAGCCACATATATATATATATATATATATATATATATATATATGTATATATCAGCAAGAAGTGGTGGTGTAGAAGTGGACGAGGTGATCGGTGGAGCCGACGGCGTTGTGGATCATCCAGAGAAGGTGCTCGAACATGACGACCTCACAGTCCGCCACGTAGACACCTCCGTCATCCTCTTCCCGGCCGGTGCTGTCCACCAGCTCCCGGAAAAGCGGGTGCTCCGCCACCTCCACCGCCACGTCATATCTCCGTTGGGACTTCCCGACGTACACCGCCACCGCCGCCGCCTCCTTCTCGCTCGCCGTCCGGCCGAACTTCGTGAACGACGGGAGTCTCTTTATCGCCGACTTCAGCTTCGTCAGCGCAAGCTTGTTCCCAACTCTCGCCATCGATAGATTATAATAATAATAATTCTGATGTGTTTCTGTGTGTGTGTGTGTGTATATATATGTGATGTGATTTGAATTGGAGCCCACTGTTTGAGAGTACCAGCTAAGAGTTTAGTGCACATATAAAATATGAAACCAGCTGCGCGGATATATATCTAACTATATGCCTCTCTCTCTCTTTATATATGGTCATTTTGGCGTGACTCTTCTTTGGCCCCTTATTATAATTTATTTTGTTTTCTTTTTTGTGTGCGTGAAATTACAAGGAGGTCCTTGCATATTATATCATGGGTGCAAGTTGGTCGTTATTGAAATACAATCTTCTTAACGTCAATTTCCGCATAAAGAATTTCTGACTGATTATTCTTCATTGCTTATGACTGTTGATTTTGATTATTATTGTTATTATTATTATATAGGAATTTATGGCAAGTAACCATTTAAGATAATAGCCAAATTTAATTTTATTAAAAAAATAGCTCTCTTACTCGCAATAAATTAAATTAAATATAGAGTTATTTTAATTAATTTAATTTATTGCGAATTGATTGATTTTTATTTATTAATAAAATTAAAATTGAACTACTTTTTAAAATAAGGATATTATATAAAAGTAATTGCCCCTATTTATATACAAAGGAAGAGAAATAATACATTAATATTATTTTAATAAAATTAGGAGAAATCAAAAAAAGGAGTTGAGTTGTGGCAGGTGCCTTTCACGTATGTGTACGGGAATACAAATTGTGTAAACTAAATGAAATTTCTCACAAATCAAATGATTGGATTGCAGAAAAGAAAAAGATTAGGCCACCGTTTCAATTATGCTTTATTGATTTAATTCCATGCCAACTGTAATCTGTGTATTTTATATACATAATATTATAGAAATGTGTGTACGTGTATACTTATTCTTGAATTGAAGTTAGATACATTTGATTTGATTTTTTTTTTTTTGGCATAAATTGTTCTACTTACTTTTGCAAAATATTAAACATGATTCGGTGCTAATTTTTAATTTACAAAAATAATTTGAATTAACAAGAGCTATATTTGGTTATAAAGAATTATATCATTTGGTTTCGTTGTGAATGTTGTAGTTGTTTGTGCTCAGACCTCTCTTTATTACTTCCAACAATGACAACAAAAAAACCTTTGGTGGGTAAACAAGCTACCAATTTCAATTGGGTTTTCTTATTATTAATTTTCTTTTAGTTTTATAACAGCCAAAAAAACAAAAACACCATCCATGAGCATCTTCACCTCAAACTATATCATTTTTCTTTATTTCTTTACCATCCAGTACCAACTTTTGTCCATATATCAACATATATTCGTGCGTTACCATTTTTTTTTCGGACAAACCTATGCTCTGTTTATGTCTCTTTCCCATGCATGAAAAACGAGAGTACTGTAATGAAAATGAAAGATAAATTTTGTGAAATATTTAACTGTTCTATATAACGATTTATATTCATTCTAATACTGAAAAAAAAAGCTGCAAGATAATATAAATAAAAGATAAAATATCATATATATAAATAAAAGATAAAATATCATATATATATATATATATATATATATATATATATATATCCTCTCCAAATTTTAGATAAATAATATCTGTATCTATATCTCGAATTTTCAATAATATTTCTTAGCATCAAACTTATTTCTTGTTTATTGCTTCTTACTATCCGTTAAAAAAAATTAATTACTCAAATATATTTTTTTCCTCTAATTTTTTGTTGGCTTTTTTGTTCGTTAATAAATTTTTTAAATGACAAAACTATCAATGTACACAAAGAGCCGTCACCTTTTTCTTTTGCTCAAAATAAACATGAGCGCTCAGAAAATCAACTGAAATTTTGTTCCATTTTACTACTATTCATGATACATGAATTATGTTTAGTTCACGCAACAAAATTTCTAATACTATTATTAAAGAATATTTTAAGTAATAATTTTTTTTATATTACATGAATAATACCGAAACAACCCGAAACAGAGTGTTTCGTTCTGGTTTGGCAAGAATTGTGACACTAGTCATAATATAACAATCCGGTCATTTAGAATCGAAATTCCAATAGGATTGGAATCAGGATGATTAGAATTTTTCCCCAAATTTAGTTCAAAATCATCTTAATACTATTTTAAAGGTAGTTCAAGTTTAGTTCAGAATTCTGGTATTGGTCGAACGCTTGTGATTATTCAAGAGTTATTGAAAAACAAAATTTGAATAACAATATTAAACAAAGCAAAAGAATTCACCTTTTTTTTTAACATTGTGTCCTTAACTATTCAACGCAATGATACAAAATTGTAGGAATTTGAATCCCCAAAAAACCCTGAACTCACAAGAATTCTCACACACACAAACACAAGAAATTGTTGACGAGGTTCAGCTCGAAAGCCTAGTCCCCGCGAACTCCTCAATGAAGGTAGTTCGAGTGTATTATCAAGATCAACACCGTTCTTTCTTTTCTTCTTCACTGTCTTTACAACGTACTTCAAACCAGTGAGAAAACACACCAAGAATGACAAACGCTCCTGTTTCCCTGAGAAAGAATTTCCCTCCCTCACAGACGATTCACTCTTCACTCAGTGTATATCTCAATCCTCACTTTTCTTCTTAATAGTACTAACTGATTGATTAAACTCTCTAACTAACTAAGACTGACCCTGATTTATAGACTTAAACATCAGAGTCAATCTCAGTCGTCAACATCTACACAACCCGTAGATTCTTGACACGTCTGCACTCACTAATAACAAAAACAAAGACGACACGAAAGAAAAGGAAACGACACAACTTGAAACTGATATCTTCACAAAAATGATTCTATATATTTATTTGCAAACCACTTATATGTAGGCAAGTCACTTGCCCCCATACAAATATTGTGAGCCAAAACATTTAAGGTTCTTGAAATCCAACACAAACTATAGGTTGTTTCAGGATTTCGAAATCAAAAAACAAATGATGCACATAGAAGCTCGCATTTCTTCATTAGAGAGAGACGGTAACCATATCATGTTCACCAATTCAAAAATAGTAACCGATGGTCCAAAGGGCACACAACCGATGACAATGGTGGGTTTCCAAAGACGTCGATTTCCGTTGGCAATGAGAGAAACATGAGGTGTAGAATCTGATGCTCCTCAGCTTCCGCAATAGAATGCCAATTCCATAGTGAACTAAAGCCCTACTACAGGATATGTTGTTACTTTTTAGCCTCTAGTTAACAAAAAAAAAAAACTTATTTGGAAGGTGTTTTGAGGTTCTACATTGAGTTCGAAAGGAGTTAGAGCTATTCGTGGACGACGAAGGACTTTCATAAGCACAAGTGAGATGATAACCCAAATCTACTGAGTAATTTATTGGCAGACCATAATGCCACAAGATTAACTCTAGGCTTGGTCACATCAATGTGCCAAAAAAACCCTCATTGACAATCTCTATACACCAATTACCAGTCTCCTCGAGTATGAGCTCGGCGACTTTAATGGATTTGACATGGTCTTCCTGTTGTATGATCACACAAAGAGAACATAACCTTGTAGATTACATGATCTCCAATGACCCATCTACAAGAATTTTTGAAGTTCTTGACCCCAACGGAAAAAAAGCATATAGAAAGAAGGACAAATATTATGACTTTCGAACCAGACCGCTACCAATAATGGTTTAGACAGCCATTCTTCTTTGGCAGTGTTTAGTTAAAGCACGCTAAATACTTATTGCCGAACCACTTGTAGAATTTATATTCGCAAAGGTGTTGCCAAGATTTTCAGTGTATCTTTCACCACTCCGTCTCTCCACACCATCAAAACTTAGCTGTAAGAGTTTTTCTATCGACACAAAGAGAGGATGCAAGAAAAAAACACACTCATTGAATAAATTTGGAGAGCTAGTGCGTCTGATCAATGTTTTGAGAGAGACGAGACCGTACCCGATTACAAACCAAACGACACAAATGTTTTGTGTTGCGACTTAATTGGTACGGCCAAGTATTTTTGGTGGAATTTAGTCAGCCCAACTTAGCTCGGAGATCTTCTCAGTCCGCACTTAGAATGTTCGGACTAAAAGACCGTTGAGGAATTTAAGGAATTTATACTTTGACTCGACGCTTTCTCGTAGTGGTCAAGAGTAGCCTTGATAGCTTAGAGATCTCCTTTGTTTGTATGACTAAACAAGGGTGTCATTGGTGAAGAAAATGTGTTTTATTTGGAAACTGCTTTGAGAACTAGAGAAACTCAGGAAATTTCCATTCATTATCATCTCGAGAAAATCACATTTGAACCGGTGGTACGCTTTTCTCGTGTCAACTTAGGCGTTGATCCAACCTCTAGTACCTAATTTTCAATTTTATTTTACATAATAAAATGCAAATGCTCAAAAACAACAATAATTTTATATGTATTCAAATTGACTATGTAAAAATGCACTGAGTTTGAAAAATTATTGGATCCAACACGAGTTTGAGTGAATAAGCTGATTGAAAAGATTAGTGTTTCTAGTGATTTTTTATAAATCACATCACATCTTAGATAGATTAGATACCTTTGGTATTAGGACCACTTTCGGGTGGTTGAGGAGGCGGATCAAAGTTGCTCCGGTTAGGACCAATAAACAGACATTTGTCACCCACTTCCCCATTGCACTCCACATTTTAAATTGACCATGCTGATGTGAAGAGCGGTAAAAATACTCATTTTATCAAATGAGATTCGGCCCACTAGACTGTTAACAAAAGGTCTAAAACCTCCATTCGCTGGCTGAGACGATATGAAAATATCTTTGAAATATACCTCAATAATATTTACCATATCTTTATGGTTGTCGCAAATCATCTATGATTCGTTCTCGAGACCCTTGATCGAGATTTTCCTTCTATGACTAATCGGATTTGCATGAAAGAGAATTTTGTATTTAACTCCCCAGATTTAAGCCAATTAACCCAAGGCCATTGCCGCCAATATCTCTCCTCGGTGATGATAAGTCTTGAAAATAATTTTTTTTTCCTCCCTTCTACGATCGGATTATCTACGGTCATAAATCATGCTACACCGAAAGTGGTCAAATAAAAGAAAAACTATTTTTGTCATCTCATGAAGTTCAACCTGGTGAACTTCTATGTCTTTTTAGTCGGTAGCACGGTGGCAACTTGTGTCACTGAAGCAACAAAATTTTTATACAAAAGACTCGAATGTTGGAACCCGGTCATAACGGTTCTTTGGATTATCCCACCACAACGAAATTTGATGAAAGACCACGACATTAGAAGAAGACATCGTGATAATTTTGAGAGGGGCATTTGAATCAACGTTCGCATTAAGGATTGACTTATTGCTTACCGCAACTGCGTTGGAAGTTATAATCCGCACCGTTGAGGATTTTGGAGTATTTAAGAATTTTGCATATATATATATGTATATATAAATATATTATATATAAATATAACAAACAAAATGGATATACATGTATTATATATAAATATAACAAACAAAATGGATATATATAATTTTGGTGATTTTAGCGGTATTTCAAGCTTTTGGTGATTTTACAATCGGCGTCAATAATTGTAAATAATCATCAGACTCCAAAATCATAAATGAAAAGCTAAAATCGTCCAAATAATATCACATCACCATCATGAATATTTACTTAAAAATTTATTAAAGGTTAGCTATCTATCAAATCTCCAAAATTTGGTGGTTTAGTTACTCAATTATGAGGAATAATCTACTTCTATTCTCTATAGAATGGTAAAAGAAATTTTACTCGCTTTCAAACATTTTCTTTCACAAATAAAGGCTAAATCATGTCGAATTAAATTACATCTCTAAAAGTATCCAAAAAATTGAGAAATCTAATTCCCATGTTCTTCACTTGATAAGAGTAATATTTTACCACCACAGTCAAACCCTCCTAAAATTCAAAGATCGAAGAACATTTAGGACCAACGTCTACAAAGTGTTCTATCTTTCTTTTGATTTTAAAAGACCAGATTCATTCCTTCTCGTCGCGATTCAAAGATCTCTTGGACATAGAGACGAAGCTAGAAATTCAAATTAGGGGGGCTAATACACAAAAAATAATTCAAGTGAGGGGCTAATTTATAAATGTTAGGGTAAAAAACATATAAAATTTTATAAAAAAGGGCAAAAAGTATAATTTTTTTTAAGAGGGGTTAAAGTCCTCCATGAACTGGGTGTACCTTCGTCCTTGCCCAGACCTCCTCACCCAAAGCCCTCTTATTCAAATATCGAATGATCTTTATAGCAAACGCCTGCAAAGTGTTCTCTCTTTCTCTTTAAATCTAAAAGAGCATTCCACCACTTTTCGTTAGAACTTGAAAGTCTTCTGTAACTCGATTTTTCGGGTTTTTACTTCAATCTTTCGTAATTTGTAAGTTTTTATAAACTTAGAAGAGTGATTTAAAACTCTCCAAGATAAGATACGTGGCTAAATTCACCCGCATCACGTGTCTTTTAGTAGTGTTGATCGAAAAAACGCATTTACCGAATCCTTACCATAACTTAATGCGTGATTTTTTCAAGATTCAAACCATGGCTTGTCTCGGCATGGTCAATTTTATCCCTCGTTGGCGTCGTCCACATCGCAAGCGCACACATTAGCAAAGTCGAGCCCTATCTGGCCTATATAATAAAAAAAATAAAAAGATCTTGGACTTGGTCGATAAATTTATGTCGTAGTACTAGTTTTAATATAGATACTAGTAGCTAGGCTAATTTCAATCCCAATGCCAAAGAAGGATAAAGACCACCAAAAGAAAGCCACGTAAAACAAATAACCAGAAAACTGGCAGAGATAGTAGCGAGAGTTGGCCACGTGTAAGCCTTCCGACATTTCTAGACCATTCTCGACTCCCCTTCCAGCTTCCGCTTTAATTTTCTCGAACATTCTTACTCCAATTTTAAAGTCTCTCTTCCCTTTTTCGCTCTCACTACACCATAGTCGCTTGCGAAATTCAATATATCAATTTCCGATCAACCATTGTTAAAGAGAAAAAAAAAAAAAAAAAAAAAACAAATAGAATGAGTAGAGTGGACTCAAGCGCGCTCAATGGTGGCGCGGAATCAGAGGCGAATCACATATTCCATAATCTCCCAGAGACGATCGAGAAGCTAATGTTTCACTCTCATCACCACCACCCCAGTGAATCCACCGCCACCACTTTTCCCGTGGATATCTTACACACCCCTAAAGACTACGTCTTTTACATGGACGTCCCTGGTTTGTCCAAGTCTGACATTCAGGTACCAACATTATGCCCTAATTTGCTCGACACTACGATTTCGGAGATGGTGACGATGTTTACAACGGAATCGTTGATTTCAGGTGACGATTGAGGAAGAGAAGACTCTGGTGATCCGAAGCAGCGGGAAGAGGAAGCGCGAGGAAGGTGAAGAAGATGGCTGCAAGTATCTGAGGCTGGAGAGAAAGTCGCCGCTGAAACTGATGAGGAAGTTCCGGCTGCCGGAAAATGCCGACACGTCGGCAGTCACGGCCAAGTGCGAGAACGGAGTCCTTACCGTCGTTGTCCAGAAGCTTCCACCGCCTCCTAAGCCCAAAACCGTCCAGATCGCCGTTTCTTGAGTTTTTTTTTTTTTTTTTTCTTTTGGGGTGTACTGATTCTCTGGGCTTGTAATTGTAGCGCTGCTCTGTTCAAGGCTCTGTATTAAACAACAATCATGTAATGATGTTTTTTTTTTTGTGGAAAAGGTAAGTTTATGTATTTTGTAAGGGCTTTTGTTATTGAAGTTGGCATTTAAGACCCTTAACTATATATTTAGAAAAATAGTAACTTTTTTTTTTAAATATAAATACTTTATCTATCAATCTAAGTTTGAAAAAACACCCACTAATCAACTATAAGCATATTTTGCTTAAATTAATCAAATTACATTCTAACTTTAAAGATACTAAATTAAAATAAAATAATTCAAAAATCAGATTTTGTTTTTATAACCTCTTAGTCTTAGAATGTTTTTTTTTTTAATATGCCTCTTATAAGTTGTATTAGCTAATTACATGATATGTATATATTTGCTGTTTGCATTTTAATTTCATAAAATAATTTTTATATACATAACCGAGTAAAACTACAAAATTAATTTGCATTTCAAGACTGAAATTCTAATACAGTGAGTACAAAAGACTTGTTGTCGTACTTTTTTGGTCTATGGCAAACTCGCACAAAGCTTAATGACTGACTGGTTGAGCTTTGATACACTCAACAGAAGCTTATACATTTTGCAAATAAATAATACAACATCAGCTATTAAGAAATTCAAGAAGAAAAAAAAAAAAAAAAAAAAATAGTCTTGCACTCTTACTCGGACAAAACTGGATACCAAATGAAAACTCTTTACTCAGATGACTTCCTCTTCTTCTTCTTCTTCCGGGACTTGGACTTCTTGTGCTTTTTCTTCTCTTCCTTGTCATCATCGTCATCTGAACCAACACCATCATCATCATCATCATCATCGTCGTCGCCGTCCTTAAATAGATGCTCATACTCATCCAAGCTGGCAAACGGAGACGCCCCGGCTTTACGCTTCCTCTTAGGCTGTTCATCCTCGTCCTCATCCTCGTCCACATCTTCACCATCGTCAGCGTCGCCGATCTTGATGATATCATCATCGTCGTCGTCGTTATCACCATCGAGACTTTGATCATCGTCTCCAAAATCAAAATCTTCTCCCATATCCGAGGGCAAATCAGCGTCGTCGTGGTCAGCGGCGACCAAGTCGTCGTCGTCGTCTTCTCCGGCGACTTTGTCGAGGTCATCGTAGTCGTACTCGCCGGCGTCGTCCGGCTCGACGGAGCGGTCGACGGAGTCGAGCAAGTTCTCGATCTCTTCGTTG